>NW_027274459.1:0-101084 GCF_030028105.1 Mobula birostris | reverse complement strand
TTTACACCAAAGCACTTACTGCAAACCTAATGGAAACACCTTAGGTTAACTTTCCACATGATTATGAGTAGTTTGAAAGTTGTTTCATGGCTGTACACATCAACACAAAAAAGTTGTTATCTCAGTGCATGCAATGCTTAGACAATACAAATAGTATACATCTCAATTTTACACCAAAGTACTTACTGCTAACTAATGGAAACACCTTAGGTTAACTTCCCACATGATTATGAGTAGTTTGAAAGTTGTTTCATGGCTGTACACATCAACACAAAAAAGTTGTTATCTCAGTGCATGCAATGCCTAGACAATACAAATAGTATACATTTCAATTTTACACCAAAGCACTTACTGCAAACCTAATGGAAACACTTTAGGTTAACTTCCCACATGATTCTGAGATGTCTGAAAGTTGTTTCATGCCTGTGCACATAAAGACAAAAAAGTTGATTTCACAGTGAATAGAATGCTTTGACATAAAGGTAGCATACATTTGAATTGTACTCAAAAGTCCTGACTGCAAACCTAACGCAAACACATTTGCTTAACTTCCCACATGAGTATCAGTAGGTTTAAAGTTGTTTCATGGCTGTACACATCAACACAAAAAAGTTGTTATCTCAGTGCATGCAATGCTTAGACAATACAAATAGTATACATTTCAATTTTACACCAAAGCACTTACTGCAAACCTAATGGAAACACTTTAGGTTAACTTCCCACATGATTCTGAGATGTCTGAAAGTTGTTTCATGCCTGTGCACATAAAGACAAAAAAGTTGATTTCACAGTGAATAGAATGCTTTGACATAAAGGTAGCATACATTTCAATTGTACTCAAAAGTCCTGACTGCAAACCTAACGCAAACACATTTGCTTAACTTCCCACATGAGTATGAGTAGGTTTAAAGTTGTTTCATGGCTGTACACATCAACACAAAAAAGTTGTTATCTCAGTGCATGCAATGCTTAGACAATACAAATAGTATACATTTCAATTTTACACAAAAGCACTTACTGCAAACCTAATGGAAACACTTTAGGTTAACTTCCCACATGATTCTGAGATGTCTGACAGTTGTTTCATACCTGTGCACATAAAGACAAAAAAGTTGATTTCACAGTGAATAGAATGCTTTGACATAAAAGTAGTATACATTTCAATTGTACTCAAAAGTCCTGACTGCAAACCTAATGCAAACACATTTGGTTAACTTCCCAGATGAGTATGACAAGGTTTAAAGCTGTTTCATGCCTCAGTTCATCAAGATAAAAAAGTTACTTTCTCAGTACTACTATGCTCTGACATTAAGGTAGTACACATCTGAATTTTACACCAAAGTACTTACTGCAAACTAATGGAAACACCTTAGGTTAACTTCCCACATGATTATGAGTAGTTTGAAAGTTGTTTCATGGCTGTACACATCAACACAAAAAAGTTGTTATCTCAGTGCCTGCAATGCTTAGACAATACAAATAGTATACATTTCAATTTTACACCAAAATACTTACTGCAAACCTAATGGAAACAACTTAGATTAACTTCCCACATGATTCTGAGATGTCTGAAAGTTGTTTCATACCTGTGCACATCAAGACAAAAAAGTTCGTATCTCAGTGCATGCAATGCTTTTACAATACAAATAGTATACATTTCAATTTTACACCAAAGCACTTACTGCAAACCTAATGGAAACACCTTAGGTTAACTTTCCACATGATTATGAGTAGTTTGAAAGTTGTTTCTTGGCTGTACACATCAACAGAAAAAAGTTGTTATCTCAGTGCATGCAATGCTTAGACAATACAAATAGTATACATTTCAATTTTACTCCAAAGCACTTACTGCAAACCTAATGGAAACACTTTAGGTTAACTTCCCACATGATTCAGAGATGTCTGAAAGTTGTTTCATACCTGTGCACATAAAGACAAAAAAGTTGATTTCACAGTGAATAGAATGCTTTGACATAAAAGTAGTATACATTTCAATTGTACTCAAAAGTCCTGACTGCAAACCTAATGCAAACACATTTGGTTAACTTCCCAGATGAGTATGACAAGGTTTAAAGTTGTTTCATGCCTCAGTTCATCAAGATAAAAAAGTTACTTTCTCAGTACTACTATGCTCTGACATTAAGGTAGTACACATCTGAATTTTACACCAAAGTACTTACTGCAAACTAATGGAAACACCTTAGGTTAACTTCCCACATGATTATGAGTAGTTTGAAAGTTGTTTCATGGCTGTACACATCAACACAAAAAAGTTGTTATCTCAGTGCCTGCAAAGCTTAGACAATACAAATAGTATACATTTCAATTTTACACCAAAATACTTACTGCAAACCTAATGGAAACAACTTAGATTAACTTCCCACATGATTCTGAGATGTCTGAAAGTTGTTTCATACCTGTGCACATCAAGACAAAAAAGTTGGTATCTCAGTGCATGCAATGCTTTTACAATACAAATAGTATATATTTCAATTTTACACCAAAGCACTTACTGCAAACCTAATGGAAACACTTTCGGTTAACTTCCGACATGATTCTGAGATGTCTGAAAGTTGTTTCATACCTGTGCACATAAAGACAAAAAAGTTGATTTTACAGTGAATAGAATGCTTTGACATAAAAGTAGTATACATTTCAATTTTACAACAAAATACTTACTGCAAACCTAATGGAAACACCTTAGGTTAACTTTCCACATGATTATGAGTAGTTTGAAAGTTGTTTCATGGCTGTACACATCAACACAAAAAAGTTGTTATCTCAGTGCATGCAATACTTAGACAAGACAAATAGTATACATTTCAATTTTACACCAAAGCACTTACTGCAATCCTAATGGAGACACTTTAGGTTAACTTCCCACATGATTCTGAGATGTCTGAAGGTTGTTTCATACCTGTCCACATAAAGACAAAAAAGTTGATTTCACAGTGAATAGAATGCTTTGACATAAAAGTAGTATACATTTCAATTGTACTCAAACGTCCTGACTGGAAACCTAATGCAAACACATTTGGTTAACTTCCCAGATGAGTATGACTAGGTTTAAAGTTGTTTCATGCCTCAGTTCATCAAGACAAAAAAGTTACTTTCTCAGTACTATTGTGCTCTGACATTAAGGTAGTATACAACTCAATTTTACACCAAAGTACTTACTGCTAACTAATGGAAACACCTTAGGTTAACTTCCCACATGATTATGAGTAGTTTGAAAGTTGTTTCATGGCTGTACACATCAACACAGAAAAGTTGTTATCTCAGTGCATGCAATGCTTAGACAATACAAATAGTATACATTTCAATTTTACACCAAAGTACTTACTGCAAACCTAATGGAAACAACTCAGATTAACTTCCCACATGATTCTGAGATGTCTGAAAGTTGTTTCATACCTGTGCACATCAAGACAAAAAAGTTGTTTTCTCAGTGCCTGCAATGCTTTTACAAAACATATAGTATACATTTCAATTTTACACCAAAGCACTTACTGCAAACCTAATGGAAACACCTTAGGTTAACTTTCCACATGATTATGAGTAGTTTGAAAGTTGTTTCATGGCTGTACACATCAACACAAAAAAGTTGTTATCTCAGTGCATGCAATGCTTAGACAATACAAATAGTATACATCTCAATTTTACACCAAAGTACTTACTGCTAACTAATGGAAACACCTTAGGTTAACTTCCCACATGATTATGAGTAGTTTGAAAGTTGTTTCATGGCTGTACACATCAACACAAAAAAGTTGTTATCTCAGTGCATGCAATGCCTAGACAATACAAATAGTATACATTTCAATTTTACACCAAAGCACTTACTGCAAACCTAATGGAAACACTTTAGGTTAACTTCCCACATGATTCTGAGATGTCTGAAAGTTGTTTCATGCCTGTGCACATAAAGACAAAAAAGTTGATTTCACAGTGAATAGAATGCTTTGACATAAAGGTAGCATACATTTGAATTGTACTCAAAAGTCCTGACTGCAAACCTAACGCAAACACATTTGCTTAACTTCCCACATGAGTATCAGTAGGTTTAAAGTTGTTTCATGGCTGTACACATCAACACAAAAAAGTTGTTATCTCAGTGCATGCAATGCTTAGACAATACAAATAGTATACATTTCAATTTTACACAAAAGCACTTACTGCAAACCTAATGGAAACACTTTAGGTTAACTTCCCACATGATTCTGAGATGTCTGACAGTTGTTTCATACCTGTGCACATAAAGACAAAAAAGTTGATTTCACAGTGAATAGAATGCTTTGACATAAAAGTAGTATACATTTCAATTGTGCTCAAAAGTCCTGACTGCAAACCTAATGCAAACACATTTGGTTAACTTCCCAGATGAGTATGACAAGGTTTAAAGCTGTTTCATGCCTCAGTTCATCAAGATAAAAAAGTTACTTTCTCAGTACTACTATGCTCTGACATTAAGGTAGTACACATCTGAATTTTACACCAAAGTACTTACTGCAAACTAATGGAAACACCTTAGGTTAACTTCCCACATGATTATGAGTAGTTTGAAAGTTGTTTCATGGCTGTACACATCAACACAAAAAAGTTGTTATCTCAGTGCCTGCAATGCTTAGACAATACAAATAGTATACATTTCAATTTTACACCAAAATACTTACTGCAAACCTAATGGAAACAACTTAGATTAACTTCCCACATGATTCTGAGATGTCTGAAAGTTGTTTCATACCTGTGCACATCAAGACAAAAAAGTTCGTATCTCAGTGCATGCAATGCTTTTACAATACAAATAGTATACATTTCAATTTTACACCAAAGCACTTACTGCAAACCTAATGGAAACACCTTAGGTTAACTTTCCACATGATTATGAGTAGTTTGAAAGTTGTTTCTTGGCTGTACACATCAACAGAAAAAAGTTGTTATCTCAGTGCATGCAATGCTTAGACAATACAAATAGTATACATTTCAATTTTACTCCAAAGCACTTACTGCAAACCTAATGGAAACACTTTAGGTTAACTTCCCACATGATTCAGAGATGTCTGAAAGTTGTTTCATACCTGTGCACATAAAGACAAAAAAGTTGATTTCACAGTGAATAGAATGCTTTGACATAAAAGTAGTATACATTTCAATTGTACTCAAAAGTCCTGACTGCAAACCTAATGCAAACACATTTGGTTAACTTCCCAGATGAGTATGACAAGGTTTAAAGTTGTTTCATGCCTCAGTTCATCAAGATAAAAAAGTTACTTTCTCAGTACTACTATGCTCTGACATTAAGGTAGTACACATCTGAATTTTACACCAAAGTACTTACTGCAAACTAATGGAAACACCTTAGGTTAACTTCCCACATGATTATGAGTAGTTTGAAAGTTGTTTCATGGCTGTACACATCAACACAAAAAAGTTGTTATCTCAGTGCCTGCAAAGCTTAGACAATACAAATAGTATACATTTCAATTTTACACCAAAATACTTACTGCAAACCTAATGGAAACAACTTAGATTAACTTCCCACATGATTCTGAGATGTCTGAAAGTTGTTTCATACCTGTGCACATCAAGACAAAAAAGTTGGTATCTCAGTGCATGCAATGCTTTTACAATACAAATAGTATATATTTCAATTTTACACCAAAGCACTTACTGCAAACCTAATGGAAACACTTTCGGTTAACTTCCGACATGATTCTGAGATGTCTGAAAGTTGTTTCATACCTGTGCACATAAAGACAAAAAAGTTGATTTTACAGTGAATAGAATGCTTTGACATAAAAGTAGTATACATTTCAATTTTACAACAAAATACTTACTGCAAACCTAATGGAAACACCTTAGGTTAACTTTCCACATGATTATGAGTAGTTTGAAAGTTGTTTCATGGCTGTACACATCAACACAAAAAAGTTGTTATCTCAGTGCATGCAATACTTAGACAAGACAAATAGTATACATTTCAATTTTACACCAAAGCACTTACTGCAATCCTAATGGAGACACTTTAGGTTAACTTCCCACATGATTCTGAGATGTCTGAAGGTTGTTTCATACCTGTCCACATAAAGACAAAAAAGTTGATTTCACAGTGAATAGAATGCTTTGACATAAAAGTAGTATACATTTCAATTGTACTCAAACGTCCTGACTGGAAACCTAATGCAAACACATTTGGTTAACTTCCCAGATGAGTATGACTAGGTTTAAAGTTGTTTCATGCCTCAGTTCATCAAGACAAAAAAGTTACTTTCTCAGTACTATTGTGCTCTGACATTAAGGTAGTATACAACTCAATTTTACACCAAAGTACTTACTGCTAACTAATGGAAACACCTTAGGTTAACTTCCCACATGATTATGAGTAGTTTGAAAGTTGTTTCATGGCTGTACACATCAACACAGAAAAGTTGTTATCTCAGTGCATGCAATGCTTAGACAATACAAATAGTATACATTTCAATTTTACACCAAAGTACTTACTGCAAACCTAATGGAAACAACTCAGATTAACTTCCCACATGATTCTGAGATGTCTGAAAGTTGTTTCATACCTGTGCACATCAAGACAAAAAAGTTGTTTTCTCAGTGCCTGCAATGCTTTTACAAAACATATAGTATACATTTCAATTTTACACCAAAGCACTTACTGCAAACCTAATGGAAACACCTTAGGTTAACTTTCCACATGATTATGAGTAGTTTGAAAGTTGTTTCATGGCTGTACACATCAACACAAAAAAGTTGTTATCTCAGTGCATGCAATGCTTAGACAATACAAATAGTATACATCTCAATTTTACACCAAAGTACTTACTGCTAACTAATGGAAACACCTTAGGTTAACTTCCCACATGATTATGAGTAGTTTGAAAGTTGTTTCATGGCTGTACACATCAACACAAAAAAGTTGTTATCTCAGTGCATGCAATGCCTAGACAATACAAATAGTATACATTTCAATTTTACACCAAAGCACTTACTGCAAACCTAATGGAAACACTTTAGGTTAACTTCCCACATGATTCTGAGATGTCTGAAAGTTGTTTCATGCCTGTGCACATAAAGACAAAAAAGTTGATTTCACAGTGAATAGAATGCTTTGACATAAAGGTAGCATACATTTGAATTGTACTCAAAAGTCCTGACTGCAAACCTAACGCAAACACATTTGCTTAACTTCCCACATGAGTATCAGTAGGTTTAAAGTTGTTTCATGGCTGTACACATCAACACAAAAAAGTTGTTATCTCAGTGCATGCAATGCTTAGACAATACAAATAGTATACATTTCAATTTTACACAAAAGCACTTACTGCAAACCTAATGGAAACACTTTAGGTTAACTTCCCACATGATTCTGAGATGTCTGACAGTTGTTTCATACCTGTGCACATAAAGACAAAAAAGTTGATTTCACAGTGAATAGAATGCTTTGACATAAAAGTAGTATACATTTCAATTGTGCTCAAAAGTCCTGACTGCAAACCTAATGCAAACACATTTGGTTAACTTCCCAGATGAGTATGACAAGGTTTAAAGCTGTTTCATGCCTCAGTTCATCAAGATAAAAAAGTTACTTTCTCAGTACTACTATGCTCTGACATTAAGGTAGTACACATCTGAATTTTACACCAAAGTACTTACTGCAAACTAATGGAAACACCTTAGGTTAACTTCCCACATGATTATGAGTAGTTTGAAAGTTGTTTCATGGCTGTACACATCAACACAAAAAAGTTGTTATCTCAGTGCCTGCAATGCTTAGACAATACAAATAGTATACATTTCAATTTTACACCAAAATACTTACTGCAAACCTAATGGAAACAACTTAGATTAACTTCCCACATGATTCTGAGATGTCTGAAAGTTGTTTCATACCTGTGCACATCAAGACAAAAAAGTTGGTATCTCAGTGCATGCAATGCTTTTACAATACAAATAGTATACATTTCAATTTTACACCAAAGCACTTACTGCAAACCTAATGGAAACACCTTAGGTTAACTTTCCACATGATTATGAGTAGTTTGAAAGTTGTTTCTTGGCTGTACACATCAACAGAAAAAAGTTGTTATCTCAGTGCATGCAATGCTTAGACAATACAAATAGTATACATTTCAATTTTACTCCAAAGCACTTACTGCAAACCTAATGGAAACACCTTAGGTTAACTTCCCACATGATTCAGAGATGTCTGAAAGTTGTTTCATACCTGTGCACATAAAGACAAAAAAGTTGATTTCACAGTGAATAGAATGCTTTGACATAAAAGTAGTATACATTTCAATTGTACTCAAAAGTCCTGACTGCAAACCTAATGCAAACACATTTGGTTAACTTCCCAGATGAGTATGACAAGGTTTAAAGTTGTTTCATGCCTCAGTTCATCAAGATAAAAAAGTTACTTTCTCAGTACTACTATGCTCTGACATTAAGGTAGTACACATCTGAATTTTACACCAAAGTACTTACTGCAAACTAATGGAAACACCTTAGGTTAACTTCCCACATGATTATGAGTAGTTTGAAAGTTGTTTCATGGCTGTACACATCAACACAAAAAAGTTGTTATCTCAGTGCCTGCAAAGCTTAGACAATACAGATAGTATACATTTCAATTTTACACCAAAATACTTACTGCAAACCTAATGGAAACAACTTAGATTAACTTCCCACATGATTCTGAGATGTCTGAAAGTTGTTTCATACCTGTGCACATCAAGACAAAAAAGTTGGTATCTCAGTGCATGCAATGCTTTTACAATACAAATAGTATATATTTCAATTTTACACCAAAGCACTTACTGCAAACCTAATGGAAACACTTTCGGTTAACTTCCGACATGATTCTGAGATGTCTGAAAGTTGTTTCATACCTGTGCACATAAAGACAAAAAAGTTGATTTTACAGTGGATAGAATGCTTTGACATAAAAGTAGTATACATTTCAATTTTACAACAAAATACTTACTGCAAACCTAATGGAAACACCTTAGGTTAACTTTCCACATGATTATGAGTAGTTTGAAAGTTGTTTCATGGCTGTACACATCAACACAAAAAAGTTGTTATCTCAGTGCATGCAATGCTTAGACAAGACAAATAGTATACATTTCAATTTTACACCAAAGCACTTACTGCAATCCTAATGGAAACACTTTAGGTTAACTTCCCACATGATTCTGAGATGTCTGAAAGTTGTTTCATACCTGTGCACATAAAGACAAAAAAGTTGATTTCACAGTGAATAGAATGCTTTGACATAAAGGTAGTATACATTTCAATTGTACTCAAACGTCCTGACTGGAAACCTAATGCAAACACATTTGGTTAACTTCCCAGATGAGTATGACTAGGTTTAAAGTTGTTTCATGCCTCAGTTCATCAAGACAAAAAAGTTACTTTCTCAGTACTACTACGCTCTGACATTAAGGTAGTATACAACTCAATTTTACACCAAAGTACTTACTGCTAACTAATGGAAACACCTTAGGTTAACTTCCCACATGATTATGAGTAGTTTGAAAGTTGTTTCATGGCTGTACACATCAACACAAAAAAGTTGTTATCTCAGTGCATGCAATGCTTAGACAATACAAATAGTATACATTTCAATTTTACACCAAAGTACTTACTGCAAACCTAATGGAAACAACTCAGATTAACTTCCCACATGATTCTGAGATGTCTGAAAGTTGTTTCATACCTGTGCACATCAAGACAAAAAAGTTGTTTTCTCAGTGCCTGCAATGCTTTTACATAACATATAGTATACATTTCAATTTTACACCAAAGCACTTACTGCAAACCTAATGGAAACACCTTAGGTTAACTTTCCACATGATTATGAGTAGTTTGAAAGTTGTTTCATGGCTGTACACATCAACACAAAAAAGTTGTTATCTCAGTGCATGCAATGCTTAGACAATACAAATAGTATACATCTCAATTTTACACCAAAGTACTTACTGCTAACTAATGGAAACACCTTAGGTTAACTTCCCACATGATTATGAGTAGTTTGAAAGTTGTTTCATGGCTGTACACATCAACACAAAAAAGTTGTTATCTCAGTGCATGCAATGCTTTTACAAAACATATAGTATACATTTCAATTTTACACCAAAGCACTTACTGCAAACTAATGGAAACAACTTAGGTTAACTTCCCACATGATTATGAGTATTTTGAAAGTTGTTTCATACCTGTGCACATCAAGACAAAAAAGTTGTTTTCTCAGTGCATGCAATGCTTTTACAATACAAATAGTATACATTTCAATTTTACACCAAAGCACTTACTGCAAACCAAATGGAAACACCTTAGGTTAACTTCCCACATGATTCTGAGATGTCTGAAAGTTGCTTCATACCTGTGCACATAAAGACAAAAAAGTTGATTTTACAGTGAATAGAATGCTTTGACATAAAAGTCGTATACATTTCAATTTTACAACAAAATACTTACTGCAAACCTAATGGAAACACCTTAGGTTAACTTTCCACATGATTATAAGTAGTTTGAAAGTTGTTTGATGGCTGTACACATCAACACAAAAAAGTTGTTATCTCAGTGCATGCAATGCTTAGACAAGACAAATAGTATACATTTCAATTTTACACCAAAGCACTTACTGCAATCCTAATGGAAACACTTTAGGTTAACTTCCCACATGAATCTGAGATGTCTGAAAGTTGTTTCATACCTGTGCACATAAAGACAAAAAAGTTGATTTCACAGTGAATAGAATGCTTTGACATAAAAGTAGTATACATTTCAATTGTACTCAAACGTCCTGACTGCAAACCTAATGCAAACACATTTGGTTAACTTCCCAGATGAGTATGACAAGGTTTAAAGTTGTTTCATGCCTCAGTTCATCAAGACAAAAAAGTTACTTTCTCAGTACTACTATGCTCTGACATTAAGCTAGTATACAACTCAATTTTACACCAAAGTACTTACTGCTAACTAATGGAAACACCTTAGGTTAACTTCCCACATGATTATGAGTAGTTTGAAAGTTGCTTCATGGCTGTGCACATCAACACAAAAAAGTTGTTATCTCAGTGCATGCAATGCTTAGACAATACAAATAGTATACATTTCAATTTTACACCAAAGTACTTACTGCAAACCTAATGGAAACAACTCAGATTAACTTCCCACATGATTCTGAGATGTCTGAAAGTTGTTTCATACCTGTGCACATCAAGACAAAAAAGTTGTTTTCTCAGTGCATGCAATGCTTTTACAAAACATATAGTATACATTTCAATTTTACACCAAAGCACTTACTGCAAACCTAATGGAAACACCTTAGGTTAACTTTCCACATGATTATGAGTAGTTTGAAAGTTGTTTCATGGCTGTACACATCAACACAAAAAAGTTGTTATCTCAGTGCATGCAATGCTTAGACAATACAAATAGTATACATCTCAATTTTACACCAAAGTACTTACTGCTAACTAATGGAAACACCTTAGGTTAACTTCCCACATGATTATGAGTAGTTTGAAAGTTGTTTCATGGCTGTACACATCAACACAAAAAAGTTGTTATCTCAGTGCATGCAATCCTTAGACAATACAAATAGTATACATTTCAATTTTACACCAAAGCACTTACTGCAATCCTAATGAAAACACTTTAGGTTAACTTCCCACATGATTCTGAGATGTCTGAAAGTTGTTTCATACCTGTGCACATAAAGACAAAAAAGTTGATTTCACAGTCAATAGAATGCTTTGACATAAAAGTAGTATACATTTCAATTGTACTCAAAAGTCCTGACTGCAAACCTAATGCAAGCACATTTGGTTAACTTCCCAGATGAGTATGACTAGGTTTAAAGTTGTTTCATGCCTCAGTTCATCAAGACAAAAAAGTTACTTTCTCAGTACTTCTATGCTCTGACATTAAGGTAGTACACATCTGAATTGTACACCAAAGTACTTACTGCAAACCTAATGGAAACAACTCAGATTAACTTCCCACATGATTCTGAGATGTCTGAAAGTTGTTTCATACCTGTGCACATCAAGACAAAAAAGTTGTTTTCTCAGTGCATGCAATGCTTTTACAAAACATATAGTATACATTTCAATTTTACACCAAAGCACTTACTGCAAACTAATGGAAACAACTTAGGTTAACTTCCCACATGATTATGAGTATTTTGAAAGTTGTTTCATACCTGTGCACATCAAGACAAAAAAGTTGTTTTCTCAGTGCATGCAATGCTTTTACAATACAAATAGTATACATTTCAATTTTACACCAAAGCACTTACTGCAATCCTAATGGAAACACTTTAGGTTAACTTCCCACATGATTCTGAGATGTCTGAAAGTTGTTTCATACCTGTGCACATAAAGACAAAAAAGTTGATTTCACAGTCAATAGAATGCTTTGACATAAAAGTAGTATACATTTCATTTGTACTCAAAACTCCTGACTGCAAACCTAATGCAAACACATTTGGTTAACTTCCCAGATGAGTATGACTAGGTTTAAAGTTGTTTCATGCCTCAGTTCATCAAGACAAAGAAGTTACTTTCTCAGTACTTCTATGCTCTGACATTAAGGTAGTACACATCTGAATTGTACACCAAAGTACTTACTGCAAACTAATGGAAACACCTTAGGTTAACTTCCCACATGATTATGAGTATTTTGAAAGTTGTTTCATACCTGTGCACATCAAGAAAAAAAAGTTGTTTTCTCAGTGCATGCAATGCTTTTACAATACAAATAGTATACATTTCAATTTTACACCAAAGCACTTACTGCAAACCAAATGGAAACACCTTAGGTTAACTTCCCACATGATTCTGAGATGTCTGAAAGTTGCTTCATACCTGTGCACATAAAGACAAAAAAGTTGATTTTACAGTGAATAGAATGCTTTGACATAAAAGTAGAATACATTTCAATTTTACAACAAAATACTTACTGCAAACCTAATGGAAACACCTTAGGTTAACTTTCCACATGATTATGAGTAGTTTGAAAGTTGTTTCATGGCTGTACACATCAACACAAAAAAGTTGTTATCTCAGTGCATGCAATACTTAGACAAGACAAATAGTATACATTTCAATTTTACACCAAAGCACTTACTGCAATCCTAATGGAGACACTTTAGGTTAACTTCCCACATGATTCTGAGATGTCTGAAGGTTGTTTCATACCTGTCCACATAAAGACAAAAAAGTTGATTTCACAGTGAATAGAATGCTTTGACATAAAAGTAGTATACATTTCAATTGTACTCAAACGTCCTGACTGGAAACCTAATGCAAACACATTTGGTTAACTTCCCAGATGAGTATGACTAGGTTTAAAGTTGTTTCATGCCTCAGTTCATCAAGACAAAAAAGTTACTTTCTCAGTACTATTGTGCTCTGACATTAAGGTAGTATACAACTCAATTTTACACCAAAGTACTTACTGCTAACTAATGGAAACACCTTAGGTTAACTTCCCACATGATTATGAGTAGTTTGAAAGTTGTTTCATGGCTGTACACATCAACACAGAAAAGTTGTTATCTCAGTGCATGCAATGCTTAGACAATACAAATAGTATACATTTCAATTTTACACCAAAGTACTTACTGCAAACCTAATGGAAACAACTCAGATTAACTTCCCACATGATTCTGAGATGTCTGAAAGTTGTTTCATACCTGTGCACATCAAGACAAAAAAGTTGTTTTCTCAGTGCCTGCAATGCTTTTACAAAACATATAGTATACATTTCAATTTTACACCAAAGCACTTACTGCAAACCTAATGGAAACACCTTAGGTTAACTTTCCACATGATTATGAGTAGTTTGAAAGTTGTTTCATGGCTGTACACATCAACACAAAAAAGTTGTTATCTCAGTGCATGCAATGCTTAGACAATACAAATAGTATACATCTCAATTTTACACCAAAGTACTTACTGCTAACTAATGGAAACACCTTAGGTTAACTTCCCACATGATTATGAGTAGTTTGAAAGTTGTTTCATGGCTGTACACATCAACACAAAAAAGTTGTTATCTCAGTGCATGCAATGCTTAGACAATACAAATAGTATACATTTCAATTTTACACCAAAGCACTTACTGCAAACCTAATGGAAACACTTTAGGTTAACTTCCCACATGATTCTGAGATGTCTGAAAGTTGTTTCATGCCTGTGCACATAAAGAGAAAAAAGTTGATTTCACAGTGAATAGAATGCTTTGACATAAAGGTAGCATACATTTGAATTGTACTCAAAAGTCCTGACTGCAAACCTAACGCAAACACATTTGCTTAACTTCCCACATGAGTATCAGTAGGTTTAAAGTTGTTTCATGGCTGTACACATCAACACAAAAAAGTTGTTATCTCAGTGCATGCAATGCTTAGACAATACAAATAGTATACATTTCAATTTTACACAAAAGCACTTACTGCAAACCTAATGGAAACACTTTAGGTTAACTTCCCACATGATTCTGAGATGTCTGACAGTTGTTTCATACCTGTGCACATAAAGACAAAAAAGTTGATTTCACAGTGAATAGAATGCTTTGACATAAAAGTAGTATACATTTCAATTGTGCTCAAAAGTCCTGACTGCAAACCTAATGCAAACACATTTGGTTAACTTCCCAGATGAGTATGACAAGGTTTAAAGCTGTTTCATGCCTCAGTTCATCAAGATAAAAAAGTTACTTTCTCAGTACTACTATGCTCTGACATTAAGGTAGTACACATCTGAATTTTACACCAAAGTACTTACTGCAAACTAATGGAAACACCTTAGGTTAACTTCCCACATGATTATGAGTAGTTTGAAAGTTGTTTCATGGCTGTACACATCAACACAAAAAAGTTGTTATCTCAGTGCCTGCAATGCTTAGACAATACAAATAGTATACATTTCAATTTTACACCAAAATACTTACTGCAAACCTAATGGAAACAACTTAGATTAACTTCCCACATGATTCTGAGATGTCTGAAAGTTGTTTCATACCTGTGCACATCAAGACAAAAAAGTTGGTATCTCAGTGCATGCAATGCTTTTACAATACAAATAGTATACATTTCAATTTTACACCAAAGCACTTACTGCAAACCTAATGGAAACACCTTAGGTTAACTTTCCACATGATTATGAGTAGTTTGAAAGTTGTTTCTTGGCTGTACACATCAACAGAAAAAAGTTGTTATCTCAGTGCATGCAATGCTTAGACAATACAAATAGTATACATTTCAATTTTACTCCAAAGCACTTACTGCAAACCTAATGGAAACACTTTAGGTTAACTTCCCACATGATTCAGAGATGTCTGAAAGTTGTTTCATACCTGTGCACATAAAGACAAAAAAGTTGATTTCACAGTGAATAGAATGCTTTGACATAAAAGTAGTATACATTTCAATTGTACTCAAAAGTCCTGACTGCAAACCTAATGCAAACACATTTGGTTAACTTCCCAGATGAGTATGACAAGGTTTAAAGTTGTTTCATGCCTCAGTTCATCAAGATAAAAAAGTTACTTTCTCAGTACTACTATGCTCTGACATTAAGGTAGTACACATCTGAATTTTACACCAAAGTACTTACTGCAAACTAATGGAAACACCTTAGGTTAACTTCCCACATGATTATGAGTAGTTTGAAAGTTGTTTCATGGCTGTACACATCAACACAAAAAAGTTGTTATCTCAGTGCCTGCAAAGCTTAGACAATACAAATAGTATACATTTCAATTTTACACCAAAATACTTACTGCAAACCTAATGGAAACAACTTAGATTAACTTCCCACATGATTCTGAGATGTCTGAAAGTTGTTTCATACCTGTGCACATCAAGACAAAAAAGTTGGTATCTCAGTGCATGCAATGCTTTTACAATACAAATAGTATATATTTCAATTTTACACCAAAGCACTTACTGCAATCCTAATGGAAACACTTTAGGTTAACTTCCCACATGATTCTGAGATGTCTGAAAGTTGTTTCATACCTGTGCACATAAAGACAAAAAAGTTGGTATCTCAGTGCATGCAATGCTTTTACAATACAAATAGTATATATTTCAATTTTACACCAAAGCACTTACTGCAATCCTAATGGAAACACTTTAGGTTAACTTCCCACATGATTCTGAGATGTCTGAAAGTTGTTTCATACCTGTGCACATAAAGACAAAAAAGTTGATTTCACAGTGAATAGAATGCTTTGACATAAAAGTAGTATACATTTCAATTGTACTCAAACGTCCTGACTGGAAACCTAATGCAAACACATTTGGTTAACTTCCCAGATGAGTATGACTAGGTTTAAAGTTGTTTCATGCCTCAGTTCATCAAGACAAAAAAGTTACTTTCTCAGTACTACTACGCTCTGACATTAAGGTAGTATACAACTCAATTTTACACCAAAGTACTTACTGCTAACTAATGGAAACACCTTAGGTTAACTTCCCACATGATTATGAGTAGTTTGAAAGTTGTTTCATGGCTGTACACATCAACACAAAAAAGTTGTTATCTCAGTGCATGCAATGCTTAGACAATACAAATAGTATACATTTCAATTTTACACCAAAGTACTTACTGCAAACCTAATGGAAACAACTCAGATTAACTTCCCACATGATTCTGAGATGTCTGAAAGTTGTTTCATACCTGTGCACATCAAGACAAAAAAGTTGTTTTCTCAGTGCCTGCAATGCTTTTACATAACATATAGTATACATTTCAATTTTACACCAAAGCACTTACTGCAAACCTAATGGAAACACCTTAGGTTAACTTTCCACATGATTATGAGTAGTTTGAAAGTTGTTTCATGGCTGTACACATCAACACAAAAAAGTTGTTATCTCAGTGCATGCAATGCTTAGACAATACAAATAGTATACATCTCAATTTTACACCAAAGTACTTACTGCTAACTAATGGAAACACCTTAGGTTAACTTCCCACATGATTATGAGTAGTTTGAAAGTTGTTTCATGGCTGTACACATCAACACAAAAAAGTTGTTATCTCAGTGCATGCAATGCTTAGACAATACAAATAGTATACATTTCAATTTTACACCAAAGCACTTACTGCAAACCTAATGGAAACACTTTAGGTTAACTTCCCACATGATTCTGAGATGTCTGAAAGTTGTTTCATGCCTGTGCACATAAAGACAAAAAAGTTGATTTCACAGTGAATAGAATGCTTTGACATAAAAGTAGTATACATTTCAATTGTACTCAAAAGTCCTGACTGCAAACCTAAAGCAAACACATTTGGTTAACTTCCCAGATGAGTATGACTAGGTTTAAAGTTGTTTCATGCCTCAGTTCATCAAGACAAAAAAGTTACTTTCTCAGTACTTCTATGCTCTGACATTAAGGTAGTACACATCTGAATTGTACACCAAAGTACTTACTGCAAACTAATGGAAACACCTTAGTTTAACTTCCCACATGATTATGAGTATTTTGAAAGTTGTTTCATACCTGTGCACATCAAGACAAAAAAGTTGTTTTCTCAGTGCATGCAATGCTTTTACAATACAAAAAGTATACATTTCAATTTTACACCAAAGCACTAACTGCAAACCAAATGGAAACACCTTAGGTTAACTTCCCACATGATTCTGAGATGTCTGAAAGTTGCTTCATACCTGTACACATAAAGACAAAAAAGTTGATTTTACAGTGAATAGAATGCTTTGATATAAAAGTAGTATACATTTCAATTTTACAACAAAATACTTACTGCAAACCTAATGGAAACACCTTAGGTTAACTTTCCACATGATTATGAGTAGTTTGAAAGTTGTTTCATGGCTGTACACATCAACACAAAAAAGTTGTTATCTCAGTGCATGCAATGCTTAGACAAGACAAATAGTATACATTTCAATTTTACACCAAAGCACTTACTGCAATCCTAATGGAAACAACTCAGATTAACTTCCCACATGATTCTGAGATGTCTGAAAGTTGTTTCATACCTGTGCACATCAAGAGAAAAAAGTTGTTTTTTCAGTGCATGCAATGCTTTTACAAAACATATAGTATACATTTCAATTTTACACCAAAGCACTTACTGCAAACCTAATGGAAACACCTTAGGTTAACTTTCCACATGATTATGAGTAGTTTGAAAGTTGTTTCATGGCTGTACAAATCATCACAAAAAAGTTGTTATCTCAGTGCATGCAATGCTTAGACAAGACAAATAGTATACATTTCAATTTTACACCAAAGCACTTACTGCAATCCTAATGGAAACACTTTAGGTTAACTTCCCACATGATTCTGAGATGTCTGAAAGTTGTTTCATACCTGTGCACATAAAGACAAAAAAGTTGATTTCACAGTGAATAGAATGCTTTGACATAAAAGTAGTATACATTTCAATTGTACTCAAACGTCCTGACTGCAAACCTAAAGCAAACACATTTGGTTAACTTCCCAGATGAGTATGACTAGGTTTAAAGTTGTTTCATGCCTCAGTTCATCAAGACAAAAAAGTTACTTTCTCAGTACTACTATGCTCTGACATTAAGGTAGTATACAACTCAATTTTACACCAAAGTACTTACTGCTAACTAATGGAAACACCTTAGGTTAACTTCCCACATGATTATGAGTAGTTTGAAAGTTGTTTCATGGCTGTACACATCAACACAGAAAAGTTGTTATCTCAGTGCATGCAATGCTTAGACAATACAAATAGTATACATTTCAATTTTACACCAAAGTACTTACTGCAAACCTAATGGAAACAACTCAGATTAACTTCCCACATGATTCTGAGATGTCTGAAAGTTGTTTCATACCTGTGCACATCAAGACAAAAAAGTTGTTTTCTCAGTGCCTGCAATGCTTTTACAAAACATATAGTATACATTTCAATTTTACACCAAAGCACTTACTGCAAACCTAATGGAAACACCTTAGGTTAACTTTCCACATGATTATGAGTAGTTTGAAAGTTGTTTCATGGCTGTACACATCAACACAAAAAAGTTGTTATCTCAGTGCATGCAATGCTTAGACAATACAAATAGTATACATCTCAATTTTACACCAAAGTACTTACTGCTAACTAATGGAAACACCTTAGGTTAACTTCCCACATGATTATGAGTAGTTTGAAAGTTGTTTCATGGCTGTACACATCAACACAAAAAAGTTGTTATCTCAGTGCATGCAATGCTTAGACAATACAAATAGTATACATTTCAATTTTACACCAAAGCACTTACTGCAAACCTAATGGAAACACTTTAGGTTAACTTCCCACATGATTCTGAGATGTCTGAAAGTTGTTTCATGCCTGTGCACATAAAGACAAAAAAGTTGATTTCACAGTGAATAGAATGCTTTGACATAAAGGTAGCATACATTTCAATTGTACTCAAAAGTCCTGACTGCAAACCTAACGCAAACACATTTGCTTAACTTCCCACATGAGTATGAGTAGGTTTAAAGTTGTTTCATGGCTGTACACATCAACACAAAAAAGTTGTTATCTCAGTGCATGCAATGCTTAGACAATACAAATAGTATACATTTCAATTTTACACAAAAGCACTTACTGCAAACCTAATGGAAACACTTTAGGTTAACTTCCCACATGATTCTGAGATGTCTGACAGTTGTTTCATACCTGTGCACATAAAGACATAAAAGTTGATTTCACAGTGAATAGAATGCTTTGACATAAAAGTAGTATACATTTCAATTGTACTCAAAAGTCCTGACTGCAAACCTAATGCAAACACATTTGGTTAACTTCCCAGATGAGTATGACAAGGTTTAAAGCTGTTTCATGCCTCAGTTCATCAAGATAAAAAAGTTACTTTCTCAGTACTACTATGCTCTGACATTAAGGTAGTACACATCTGAATTTTACACCAAAGTACTTACTGCAAACTAATGGAAACACCTTAGGTTAACTTCCCACATGATTATGAGTAGTTTGAAAGTTGTTTCATGGCTGTACACATCAACACAAAAAAGTTGTTATCTCAGTGCCTGCAATGCTTAGACAATACAAATAGTATACATTTCAATTTTACACCAAAATACTTACTGCAAACCTAATGGAAACAACTTAGATTAACTTCCCACATGATTCTGAGATGTCTGAAAGTTGTTTCATACCTGTGCACATCAAGACAAAAAAGTTGGTATCTCAGTGCATGCAATGCTTTTACAATACAAATAGTATACATTTCAATTTTACACCAAAGCACTTACTGCAAACCTAATGGAAACACCTTAGGTTAACTTTCCACATGATTATGAGTAGTTTGAAAGTTGTTTCTTGGCTGTACACATCAACACAAAAAAGTTGTTATCTCAGTGCATGCAATGCTTAGACAATACAAATAGTATACATTTCAATTTTACTCCAAAGCACTTACTGCAAACCTAATGGAAACACTTTAGGTTAACTTCCCACATGATTCAGAGATGTCTGAAAGTTGTTTCATACCTGTGCACATAAAGACAAAAAAGTTGATTTCACAGTGAATAGAATGCTTTGACATAAAAGTAGTATACATTTCAATTGTACTCAAAAGTCCTGACTGCAAACCTAATGCAAACACATTTGGTTAACTTCCCAGATGAGTATGACAAGGTTTAAAGTTGTTTCATGCCTCAGTTCATCAAGATAAAAAAGTTACTTTCTCAGTACTACTATGCTCTGACATTAAGGTAGTACACATCTGAATTTTACACCAAAGTACTTACTGCAAACTAATGGAAACACCTTAGGTTAACTTCCCACATGATTATGAGTAGTTTGAAAGTTGTTTCATGGCTGTACACATCAACACAAAAAAGTTGTTATCTCAGTGCCTGCAAAGCTTAGACAATACAAATAGTATACATTTCAATTTTACACCAAAATACTTACTGCAAACCTAATGGAAACAACTTAGATTAACTTCCCACATGATTCTGAGATGTCTGAAAGTTGTTTCATACCTGTGCACATCAAGACAAAAAAGTTGGTATCTCAGTGCATGCAATGCTTTTACAATACAAATAGTATATATTTCAATTTTACACCAAAGCACTTACTGCAAACCTAATGGAAACACTTTCGGTTAACTTCCGACATGATTCTGAGATGTCTGAAAGTTGTTTCATACCTGTGCACATAAAGACAAAAAAGTTGATTTTACAGTGAATAGAATGCTTTGACATAAAAGTAGTATACATTTCAATTTTACAACAAAATACTTACTGCAAACCTAATGGAAACACCTTAGGTTAACTTTCCACATGATTATGAGTAGTTTGAAAGTTGTTTCATGGCTGTACACATCAACACAAAAAAGTTGTTATCTCAGTGCATGCAATACTTAGACAAGACAAATAGTATACATTTCAATTTTACACCAAAGCACTTACTGCAATCCTAATGGAGACACTTTAGGTTAACTTCCCACATGATTCTGAGATGTCTGAAGGTTGTTTCATACCTGTCCACATAAAGACAAAAAAGTTGATTTCACAGTGAATAGAATGCTTTGACATAAAAGTAGTATACATTTCAATTGTACTCAAACGTCCTGACTGGAAACCTAATGCAAACACATTTGGTTAACTTCCCAGATGAGTATGACAAGGTTTAAAGTTGTTTCATGCCTCAGTTCATCAAGATAAAAAAGTTACTTTCTCAGTACTACTATGCTCTGACATTAAGGTAGTACACATCTGAATTTTACACCAAAGTACTTACTGCAAACTAATGGAAACACCTTAGGTTAACTTCCCACATGATTATGAGTAGTTTGAAAGTTGTTTCATGGCTGTACACATCAACACAAAAAAGTTGTTATCTCAGTGCCTGCAAAGCTTAGACAATACAAATAGTATACATTTCAATTTTACACCAAAATACTTACTGCAAACCTAATGGAAACAACTTAGATTAACTTCCCACATGATTCTGAGATGTCTGAAAGTTGTTTCATACCTGTGCACATCAAGACAAAAAAGTTGGTATCTCAGTGCATGCAATGCTTTTACAATACAAATAGTATATATTTCAATTTTACACCAAAGCACTTACTGCAAACCTAATGGAAACACTTTCGGTTAACTTCCGACATGATTCTGAGATGTCTGAAAGTTGTTTCATACCTGTGCACATAAAGACAAAAAAGTTGATTTTACAGTGAATAGAATGCTTTGACATAAAAGTAGTATACATTTCAATTTTACAACAAAATACTTACTGCAAACCTAATGGAAACACCTTAGGTTAACTTTCCACATGATTATGAGTAGTTTGAAAGTTGTTTCATGGCTGTACACATCAACACAAAAAAGTTGTTATCTCAGTGCATGCAATGCTTAGACAAGACAAATAGTATACATTTCAATTTTACACCAAAGCACTTACTGCAATCCTAATGGAAACACTTTAGGTTAACTTCCCACATGATTCTGAGATGTCTGAAAGTTGTTTCATACCTGTGCACATAAAGACAAAAAAGTTGATTTCACAGTGAATAGAATGCTTTGACATAAAAGTAGTATACATTTCAATTGTACTCAAACGTCCTGACTGGAAACCTAATGCAAACACATTTGGTTAACTTCCCAGATGAGTATGACTAGGTTTAAAGTTGTTTCATGCCTCAGTTCATCAAGACAAAAAAGTTACTTTCTCAGTACTACTACGCTCTGACATTAAGGTAGTATACAACTCAATTTTACACCAAAGTACTTACTGCTAACTAATGGAAACACCTTAGGTTAACTTCCCACATGATTATGAGTAGTTTGAAAGTTGTTTCTTGGCTGTACACATCAACAGAAAAAAGTTGTTATCTCAGTGCATGCAATGCTTAGACAATACAAATAGTATACATTTCAATTTTACTCCAAAGCACTTACTGCAAACCTAATGGAAACACTTTAGGTTAACTTCCCACATGATTCAGAGATGTCTGAAAGTTGTTTCATACCTGTGCACATAAAGACAAAAAAGTTGATTTCACAGTGAATAGAATGCTTTGACATAAAAGTAGTATACATTTCAATTGTACTCAAAAGTCCTGACTGCAAACCTAATGCAAACACATTTGGTTAACTTCCCAGATGAGTATGACAAGGTTTAAAGTTGTTTCATGCCTCAGTTCATCAAGATAAAAAAGTTACTTTCTCAGTACTACTATGCTCTGACATTAAGGTAGTACACATCTGAATTTTACACCAAAGTACTTACTGCAAACTAATGGAAACACCTTAGGTTAACTTCCCACATGATTATGAGTAGTTTGAAAGTTGTTTCATGGCTGTACACATCAACACAAAAAAGTTGTTATCTCAGTGCCTGCAAAGCTTAGACAATACAAATAGTATACATTTCAATTTTACACCAAAATACTTACTGCAAACCTAATGGAAACAACTTAGATTAACTTCCCACATGATTCTGAGATGTCTGAAAGTTGTTTCATACCTGTGCACATCAAGACAAAAAAGTTGGTATCTCAGTGCATGCAATGCTTTTACAATACAAATAGTATATATTTCAATTTTACACCAAAGCACTTACTGCAAACCTAATGGAAACACTTTCGGTTAACTTCCGACATGATTCTGAGATGTCTGAAAGTTGTTTCATACCTGTGCACATAAAGACAAAAAAGTTGATTTTACAGTGAATAGAATGCTTTGACATAAAAGTAGTATACATTTCAATTTTACAACAAAATACTTACTGCAAACCTAATGGAAACACCTTAGGTTAACTTTCCACATGATTATGAGTAGTTTGAAAGTTGTTTCATGGCTGTACACATCAACACAAAAAAGTTGTTATCTCAGTGCATGCAATGCTTAGACAAGACAAATAGTATACATTTCAATTTTACACCAAAGCACTTACTGCAATCCTAATGGAAACACTTTAGGTTAACTTCCCACATGATTCTGAGATGTCTGAAAGTTGTTTCATACCTGTGCACATAAAGACAAAAAAGTTGATTTCACAGTGAATAGAATGCTTTGACATAAAAGTAGTATACATTTCAATTGTACTCAAACGTCCTGACTGGAAACCTAATGCAAACACATTTGGTTAACTTCCCAGATGAGTATGACTAGGTTTAAAGTTGTTTCATGCCTCAGTTCATCAAGACAAAAAAGTTACTTTCTCAGTACTACTACGCTCTGACATTAAGGTAGTATACAACTCAATTTTACACCAAAGTACTTACTGCTAACTAATGGAAACACCTTAGGTTAACTTCCCACATGATTATGAGTAGTTTGAAAGTTGTTTCATGGCTGTACACATCAACACAAAAAAGTTGTTATCTCAGTGCATGCAATGCTTAGACAATACAAATAGTATACATTTCAATTTTACACCAAAGTACTTACTGCAAACCTAATGGAAACAACTCAGATTAACTTCCCACATGATTCTGAGATGTCTGAAAGTTGTTTCATACCTGTGCACATCAAGACAAAAAAGTTGTTTTCTCAGTGCCTGCAATGCTTTTACATAACATATAGTATACATTTCAATTTTACACCAAAGCACTTACTGCAAACCTAATGGAAACACCTTAGGTTAACTTTCCACATGATTATGAGTAGTTTGAAAGTTGTTTCATGGCTGTACACATCAACACAAAAAAGTTGTTATCTCAGTGCATGCAATGCTTAGACAATACAAATAGTATACATCTCAATTTTACACCAAAGTACTTACTGCTAACTAATGGAAACACCTTAGGTTAACTTCCCACATGATTATGAGTAGTTTGAAAGTTGTTTCATGGCTGTACACATCAACACAAAAAAGTTGTTATCTCAGTGCATGCAATGCTTAGACAATACAAATAGTATACATTTCAATTTTACACCAAAGCACTTACTGCAAACCTAATGGAAACACTTTAGGTTAACTTCCCACATGATTCTGAGATGTCTGAAAGTTGTTTCATGCCTGTGCACATAAAGACAAAAAAGTTGATTTCACAGTGAATAGAATGCTTTGACATAAAAGTAGTATACATTTCAATTGTACTCAAAAGTCCTGACTGCAAACCTAAAGCAAACACATTTGGTTAACTTCCCAGATGAGTATGACTAGGTTTAAAGTTGTTTCATGCCTCAGTTCATCAAGACAAAAAAGTTACTTTCTCAGTACTTCTATGCTCTGACATTAAGGTAGTACACATCTGAATTGTACACCAAAGTACTTACTGCAAACTAATGGAAACACCTTAGTTTAACTTCCCACATGATTATGAGTATTTTGAAAGTTGTTTCATACCTGTGCACATCAAGACAAAAAAGTTGTTTTCTCAGTGCATGCAATGCTTTTACAATACAAAAAGTATACATTTCAATTTTACACCAAAGCACTAACTGCAAACCAAATGGAAACACCTTAGGTTAACTTCCCACATGATTCTGAGATGTCTGAAAGTTGCTTCATACCTGTACACATAAAGACAAAAAAGTTGATTTTACAGTGAATAGAATGCTTTGATATAAAAGTAGTATACATTTCAATTTTACAACAAAATACTTACTGCAAACCTAATGGAAACACCTTAGGTTAACTTTCCACATGATTATGAGTAGTTTGAAAGTTGTTTCATGGCTGTACACATCAACACAAAAAAGTTGTTATCTCAGTGCATGCAATGCTTAGACAAGACAAATAGTATACATTTCAATTTTACACCAAAGCACTTACTGCAATCCTAATGGAAACAACTCAGATTAACTTCCCACATGATTCTGAGATGTCTGAAAGTTGTTTCATACCTGTGCACATCAAGAGAAAAAAGTTGTTTTTTCAGTGCATGCAATGCTTTTACAAAACATATAGTATACATTTCAATTTTACACCAAAGCACTTACTGCAAACCTAATGGAAACACCTTAGGTTAACTTTCCACATGATTATCAGTAGTTTGAAAGTTGTTTCATGGCTGTACACATCAACACAAAAAAGTTGTTATCTCAGTGCATGCAATGCTTAGACAATACAAATAGTATACATTTCAATTTTACACCAAAGCACTTACTGCAAACCTAATGGAAACACTTTACGTTAACTTCCCACATGATTCTGAGATGTCTGAAAGTTGTTTCATACCTGTGCACATAAAGACAAAAAAGTTGATTTCACAGTCAATAGAATGCTTTGACATAAAAGTAGTATACATTTCAATTGTACTCAAAAGTCCTGACTGCAAACCTAATGCAAACACATTTGGTTAACTTCCCAGATGAGTATGACTAGGTTTAAAGTTGTTTCATGCCTCAGTTCATCAAGACAAAAAAGTTACTTTCTCAGTACTTCTATGCTCTGACATTAAGGTAGTACACATCTGAATTGTACACCAAAGTACTTACTGCAAACTAATGGAAACACCTTAGGTTAACTTCCCACATGATTATGAGTATTTTGAAAGTTGTTTCATACCTGTGCACATCAAGACAAAAAAGTTGTTTTCTCAGTGCATGCAATGCTTTTACAATACAAATAGTGTACATTTCAATTTTACACCAAAGCACTTACTGCAAACCAAATGGAAACACCTTAGGTTAACTTCCCACATGATTCTGAGATGTCTGAAAGTTGCTTCATACCTGTGCACATAAAGACAAAAAAGTTGATTTTACAGTGAATAGAATGCTTTGACATAAAAGTAGTATACATTTCAATTTTACAACAAAATACTTACTGCAAACCTAATGGAAACACCTTAGGTTAACTTTCCACATGATTATGAGTAGTTTGAAAGTTGTTTCATGGCTGTACAAATCATCACAAAAAAGTTGTTATCTCAGTGCATGCAATGCTTAGACAAGACAAATAGTATACATTTCAATTTTACACCAAAGCACTTACTGCAATCCTAATGGAAACACTTTAGGTTAACTTCCCACATGATTCTGAGATGTCTGAAAGTTGTTTCATACCTGTGCACATAAAGACAAAAAAGTTGATTTCACAGTGAATAGAATGCTTTGACATAAAAGTAGTATACATTTCAATTGTACTCAAACGTCCTGACTGCAAACCTAATGCAAACACATTTGGTTAACTTCCCAGATGAGTATGACTAGGTTTAAAGTTGTTTCATGCCTCAGTTCATCAAGAGAAAAAAGTTACTTTCTCAGTACTACTATGCTCTGACATTAAGGTAGTATACAACTCAATTTTACACCAAAGTACTTACTGCTAACTAATGGAAACACCTTAGGTTAACTTCCCACATGATTATGAGTAGTTTGAAAGTTGTTTCATGGCTGTACACATCAACACAGAAAAGTTGTTATCTCAGTGCATGCAATGCTTAGACAATACAAATAGTATACATTTCAATTTTACACCAAAGTACTTACTGCAAACCTAATGGAAACAACTCAGATTAACTTCCCACATGATTCTGAGATGTCTGAAAGTTGTTTCATACCTGTGCACATCAAGACAAAAAAGTTGTTTTCTCAGTGCCTGCAATGCTTTTACAAAACATATAGTATACATTTCAATTTTACACCAAAGCACTTACTGCAAACCTAATGGAAACACCTTAGGTTAACTTTCCACATGATTATGAGTAGTTTGAAAGTTGTTTCATGGCTGTACACATCAACACAAAAAAGTTGTTATCTCAGTGCATGCAATGCTTAGACAATACAAATAGTATACATCTCAATTTTACACCAAAGTACTTACTGCTAACTAATGGAAACACCTTAGGTTAACTTCCCACATGATTATGAGTAGTTTGAAAGTTGTTTCATGGCTGTACACATCAACACAAAAAAGTTGTTATCTCAGTGCATGCAATGCTTAGACAATACAAATAGTATACATTTCAATTTTACACCAAAGCACTTACTGCAAACCTAATGGAAACACTTTAGGTTAACTTCCCACATGATTCTGAGATGTCTGAAAGTTGTTTCATGCCTGTGCACATAAAGACAAAAAAGTTGATTTCACAGTGAATAGAATGCTTTGACATAAAGGTAGTATACATTTCAATTGTACTCAAAAGTCCTGACTGCAAACCTAACGCAAACACATTTGCTTAACTTCCCACATGAGTATGAGTAGGTTTAAAGTTGTTTCATGGCTGTACACATCAACACAAAAAAGTTGTTATCTCAGTGCATGCAATGCTCAGACAATACAAATAGTATACATTTCAATTTTACACAAAAGCACTTACTGCAAACCTAATGGAAACACTTTAGGTTAACTTCCCACATGATTCTGAGATGTCTGACAGTTGTTTCATACCTGTGCACATAAAGACAAAAAAGTTGATTTCACAGTGAATAGAATGCTTTGACATAAAAGTAGTATACATTTCAATTGTACTCAAAAGTCCTGACTGCAAACCTAATGCAAACACATTTGGTTAACTTCCCAGATGAGTATGACAAGGTTTAAAGCTGTTTCATGCCTCAGTTCATCAAGATAAAAAAGTTACTTTCTCAGTACTACTATGCTCTGACATTAAGGTAGTACACATCTGAATTTTACACCAAAGTACTTACTGCAAACTAATGGAAACACCTTAGGTTAACTTCCCACATGATTATGAGTAGTTTGAAAGTTGTTTCATGGCTGTACACATCAACACAAAAAAGTTGTTATCTCAGTGCCTGCAATGCTTAGACAATACAAATAGTATACATTTCAATTTTACACCAAAATACTTACTGCAAACCTAATGGAAACAACTTAGATTAACTTCCCACATGGTTCTGAGATGTCTGAAAGTTGTTTCATACCTGTGCACATCAAGACAAAAAAGTTGGTATCTCAGTGCATGCAATGCTTTTACAATACAAATAGTATACATTTCAATTTTACACCAAAGCACTTACTGCAAACCTAATGGAAACACCTTAGGTTAACTTTCCACATGATTATGAGTAGTTTGAAAGTTGTTTCTTGGCTGTACACATCAACAGAAAAAAGTTGTTATCTCAGTGCATGCAATGCTTAGACAATACAAATAGTATACATTTCAATTTTACTCCAAAGCACTTACTGCAAACCTAATGGAAACACTTTAGGTTAACTTCCCACATGATTCAGAGATGTCTGAAAGTTGTTTCATACCTGTGCACATAAAGACAGAAAAGTTGATTTCACAGTGAAACAGAATGCTTTGACATAAAAGTAGTATACATTTCAATTGTACTCAAAAGTCCTGACTGCAAACCTAATGCAAACACATTTGGTTAACTTCCCAGATGAGTATGACAAGGTTTAAAGTTGTTTCATGCCTCAGTTCATCAAGATAAAAAAGTTACTTTCTCAGTACTACTATGCTCTGACATTAAGGTAGTACACATCTGAATTTTACACCAAAGTACTTACTGCAAACTAATGGAAACACCTTAGGTTAACTTCCCACATGATTATGAGTAGTTTGAAAGTTGTTTCATGGCTGTACACATCAACACAAAAAAGTTGTTATCTCACTGCCTGCAAAGCTTAGACAATACAAATAGTATACATTTCAATTTTACACCAAAATACTTACTGCAAACCTAATGGAAACAACTTAGATTAACTTCCCACATGATTCTGAGATGTCTGAAAGTTGTTTCATACCTGTGCACATCAAGACAAAAAAGTTGGTATCTCAGTGCATGCAATGCTTTTACAATACAAATAGTATATATTTCAATTTTACACCAAAGCACTTACTGCAAACCTAATGGAAACACTTTCGGTTAACTTCCGACATGATTCTGAGATGTCTGAAAGTTGTTTCATACCTGTGCACATAAAGACAAAAAAGTTGATTTTACAGTGAATAGAATGCTTTGACATAAAAGTAGTATACATTTCAATTTTACAACAAAATACTTACTGCAAACCTAATGGAAACACCTTAGGTTAACTTTCCACATGATTATGAGTAGTTTGAAAGTTGTTTCATGGCTGTACACATCAACACAAAAAAGTTGTTATCTCAGTGCATGCAATACTTAGACAAGACAAATAGTATACATTTCAATTTTACACCAAAGCACTTACTGCAATCCTAATGGAGACACTTTAGGTTAACTTCCCACATGATTCTGAGATGTCTGAAGGTTGTTTCATACCTGTCCACATAAAGACAAAAAAGTTGATTTCACAGTGAATAGAATGCTTTGACATAAAAGTAGTATACATTTCAATTGTACTCAAACGTCCTGACTGGAAACCTAATGCAAACACATTTGGTTAACTTCCCAGATGAGTATGACAAGGTTTAAAGTTGTTTCATGCCTCAGTTCATCAAGATAAAAAAGTTACTTTCTCAGTACTACTATGCTCTGACATTAAGGTAGTACACATCTGAATTTTACACCAAAGTACTTACTGCAAACTAATGGAAACACCTTAGGTTAACTTCCCACATGATTATGAGTAGTTTGAAAGTTGTTTCATGGCTGTACACATCAACACAAAAAAGTTGTTATCTCAGTGCCTGCAAAGCTTAGACAATACAAATAGTATACATTTCAATTTTACACCAAAATACTTACTGCAAACCTAATGGAAACAACTTAGATTAACTTCCCACATGATTCTGAGATGTCTGAAAGTTGTTTCATACCTGTGCACATCAAGACAAAAAAGTTGGTATCTCAGTGCATGCAATGCTTTTACAATACAAATAGTATATATTTCAATTTTACACCAAAGCACTTACTGCAAACCTAATGGAAACACTTTCGGTTAACTTCCGACATGATTCTGAGATGTCTGAAAGTTGTTTCATACCTGTGCACATAAAGACAAAAAAGTTGATTTTACAGTGAATAGAATGCTTTGACATAAAAGTAGTATACATTTCAATTTTACAACAAAATACTTACTGCAAACCTAATGGAAACACCTTAGGTTAACTTTCCACATGATTATGAGTAGTTTGAAAGTTGTTTCATGGCTGTACACATCAACACAAAAAAGTTGTTATCTCAGTGCATGCAATGCTTAGACAAGACAAATAGTATACATTTCAATTTTACACCAAAGCACTTACTGCAATCCTAATGGAAACACTTTAGGTTAACTTCCCACATGATTCTGAGATGTCTGAAAGTTGTTTCATACCTGTGCACATAAAGACAAAAAAGTTGATTTCACAGTGAATAGAATGCTTTGACATAAAAGTAGTATACATTTCAATTGTACTCAAACGTCCTGACTGGAAACCTAATGCAAACACATTTGGTTAACTTCCCAGATGAGTATGACTAGGTTTAAAGTTGTTTCATGCCTCAGTTCATCAAGACAAAAAAGTTACTTTCTCAGTACTACTACGCTCTGACATTAAGGTAGTATACAACTCAATTTTACACCAAAGTACTTACTGCTAACTAATGGAAACACCTTAGGTTAACTTCCCACATGATTATGAGTAGTTTGAAAGTTGTTTCATGGCTGTACACATCAACACAAAAAAGTTGTTATCTCAGTGCATGCAATGCTTAGACAATACAAATAGTATACATTTCAATTTTACACCAAAGTACTTACTGCAAACCTAATGGAAACAACTCAGATTAACTTCCCACATGATTCTGAGATGTCTGAAAGTTGTTTCATACCTGTGCACATCAAGACAAAAAAGTTGTTTTCTCAGTGCCTGCAATGCTTTTACATAACATATAGTATACATTTCAATTTTACACCAAAGCACTTACTGCAAACCTAATGGAAACACCTTAGGTTAACTTTCCACATGATTATGAGTAGTTTGAAAGTTGTTTCATGGCTGTACACATCAACACAAAAAAGTTGTTATCTCAGTGCATGCAATGCTTAGACAATACAAATAGTATACATCTCAATTTTACACCAAAGTACTTACTGCTAACTAATGGAAACACCTTAGGTTAACTTCCCACATGATTATGAGTAGTTTGAAAGTTGTTTCATGGCTGTACACATCAACACAAAAAAGTTGTTATCTCAGTGCATGCAATGCTTAGACAATACAAATAGTATACATTTCAATTTTACACCAAAGCACTTACTGCAAACCTAATGGAAACACTTTAGGTTAACTTCCCACATGATTCTGAGATGTCTGAAAGTTGTTTCATACCTGTGCACATCAAGACAAAAAAGTTGGTATCTCAGTGCATGCAATGCTTTTACAATACAAATAGTATATATTTCAATTTTACACCAAAGCACTTACTGCAAACCTAATGGAAACACTTTCGGTTAACTTCCGACATGATTCTGAGATGTCTGAAAGTTGTTTCATACCTGTGCACATAAAGACAAAAAAGTTGATTTTACAGTGAATAGAATGCTTTGACATAAAAGTAGTATACATTTCAATTTTACAACAAAATACTTACTGCAAACCTAATGGAAACACCTTAGGTTAACTTTCCACATGATTATGAGTAGTTTGAAAGTTGTTTCATGGCTGTACACATCAACACAAAAAAGTTGTTATCTCAGTGCATGCAATACTTAGACAAGACAAATAGTATACATTTCAATTTTACACCAAAGCACTTACTGCAATCCTAATGGAGACACTTTAGGTTAACTTCCCACATGATTCTGAGATGTCTGAAGGTTGTTTCATACCTGTCCACATAAAGACAAAAAAGTTGATTTCACAGTGAATAGAATGCTTTGACATAAAAGTAGTATACATTTCAATTGTACTCAAACGTCCTGACTGGAAACCTAATGCAAACACATTTGGTTAACTTCCCAGATGAGTATGACAAGGTTTAAAGTTGTTTCATGCCTCAGTTCATCAAGATAAAAAAGTTACTTTCTCAGTACTACTATGCTCTGACATTAAGGTAGTACACATCTGAATTTTACACCAAAGTACTTACTGCAAACTAATGGAAACACCTTAGGTTAACTTCCCACATGATTATGAGTAGTTTGAAAGTTGTTTCATGGCTGTACACATCAACACAAAAAAGTTGTTATCTCAGTGCCTGCAAAGCTTAGACAATACAAATAGTATACATTTCAATTTTACACCAAAATACTTACTGCAAACCTAATGGAAACAACTTAGATTAACTTCCTACATGATTCTGAGATGTCTGAAAGTTGTTTCATACCTGTGCACATCAAGACAAAAAAGTTGGTATCTCAGTGCATGCAATGCTTTTACAATACAAATAGTATATATTTCAATTTTACACCAAAGCACTTACTGCAAACCTAATGGAAACACTTTCGGTTAACTTCCGACATGATTCTGAGATGTCTGAAAGTTGTTTCATACCTGTGCACATAAAGACAAAAAAGTTGATTTTACAGTGAATAGAATGCTTTGACATAAAAGTAGTATACATTTCAATTTTACAACAAAATACTTACTGCAAACCTAATGGAAACACCTTAGGTTAACTTTCCACATGATTATGAGTAGTTTGAAAGTTGTTTCATGGCTGTACACATCAACACAAAAAAGTTGTTATCTCAGTGCATGCAATGCTTAGACAAGACAAATAGTATACATTTCAATTTTACACCAAAGCACTTACTGCAATCCTAATGGAAACACTTTAGGTTAACTTCCCACATGATTCTGAGATGTCTGAAAGTTGTTTCATACCTGTGCACATAAAGACAAAAAAGTTGATTTCACAGTGAATAGAATGCTTTGACATAAAAGTAGTATACATTTCAATTGTACTCAAACGTCCTGACTGGAAACCTAATGCAAACACATTTGGTTAACTTCCCAGATGAGTATGACTAGGTTTAAAGTTGTTTCATGCCTCAGTTCATCAAGACAAAAAAGTTACTTTCTCAGTACTACTACGCTCTGACATTAAGGTAGTATACAACTCAATTTTACACCAAAGTACTTACTGCTAACTAATGGAAACACCTTAGGTTAACTTCCCACATGATTATGAGTAGTTTGAAAGTTGTTTCATGGCTGTACACATCAACACAAAAAAGTTGTTATCTCAGTGCATGCAATGCTTAGACAATACAAATAGTATACATTTCAATTTTACACCAAAGTACTTACTGCAAACCTAATGGAAACAACTCAGATTAACTTCCCACATGATTCTGAGATGTCTGAAAGTTGTTTCATACCTGTGCACATCAAGACAAAAAAGTTGTTTTCTCAGTGCCTGCAATGCTTTTACATAACATATAGTATACATTTCAATTTTACACCAAAGCACTTACTGCAAACCTAATGGAAACACCTTAGGTTAACTTTCCACATGATTATGAGTAGTTTGAAAGTTGTTTCATGGCTGTACACATCAACACAAAAAAGTTGTTATCTCAGTGCATGCAATGCTTAGACAATACAAATAGTATACATCTCAATTTTACACCAAAGTACTTACTGCTAACTAATGGAAACACCTTAGGTTAACTTCCCACATGATTATGAGTAGTTTGAAAGTTGTTTCATGGCTGTACACATCAACACAAAAAAGTTGTTATCTCAGTGCATGCAATGCTTAGACAATACAAATAGTATACATTTCAATTTTACACCAAAGCACTTACTGCAAACCTAATGGAAACACTTTAGGTTAACTTCCCACATGATTCTGAGATGTCTGAAAGTTGTTTCATGCCTGTGCACATAAAGACAAAAAAGTTGATTTCACAGTGAATAGAATGCTTTGACATAAAAGTAGTATACATTTCAATTGTACTCAAAAGTCCTGACTGCAAACCTAAAGCAAACACATTTGGTTAACTTCCCAGATGAGTATGACTAGGTTTAAAGTTGTTTCATGCCTCAGTTCATCAAGACAAAAAAGTTACTTTCTCAGTACTTCTATGCTCTGACATTAAGGTAGTACACATCTGAATTGTACACCAAAGTACTTACTGCAAACTAATGGAAACACCTTAGGTTAACTTCCCACATGATTATGAGTATTTTGAAAGTTGTTTCATACCTGTGCACATCAAGACAAAAAAGTTGTTTTCTCAGTGCATGCAATGCTTTTACAATACAAAAAGTATACATTTCAATTTTACACCAAAGCACTAACTGCAAACCAAATGGAAACACCTTAGGTTAACTTCCCACATGATTCTGAGATGTCTGAAAGTTGCTTCATACCTGTACTAATAAAGACAAAAAAGTTGCTTTTACAGTGAATAGAATGCTTTGATATAAAAGTAGTATACATTTCAATTTTACAACAAAATACTTACTGCAAACCTAATGGAAACACCTTAGGTTAACTTTCCACATGATTATGAGTAGTTTGAAAGTTGTTTCATGGCTGTACACATCAACACAAAAAAGTTGTTATCTCAGTGCATGCAATGCTTAGACAATACAAATAGTATACATCTCAATTTTACACCAAAGTACTTACTGCTAACTAATGGAAACACCTTAGGTTAACTTCCCACATGATTATGAGTAGTTTGAAAGTTGTTTCATGGCTGTACACATCAACACAAAAAAGTTGTTATCTCAGTGCATGCAATGCTTAGACAATACAAATAGTATACATTTCAATTTTACACCAAAGCACTTACTGCAAACCTAATGGAAACACTTTAGGTTAACTTCCCACATGATTCTGAGATGTCTGAAAGTTGTTTCATGCCTGTGCACATAAAGACAAAAAAGTTGATTTCACAGTGAATAGAATGCTTTGACATAAAAGTAGTATACATTTCAATTGTACTCAAAAGTCCTGACTGCAAACCTAAAGCAAACACATTTGGTTAACTTCCCAGATGAGTATGACTAGGTTTAAAGTTGTTTCATGCCTCAGTTCATCAAGACAAAAAAGTTACTTTCTCAGTACTTCTATGCTCTGACATTAAGGTAGTACACATCTGAATTGTACACCAAAGTACTTACTGCAAACTAATGGAAACACCTTAGGTTAACTTCCCACATGATTATGAGTATTTTGAAAGTTGTTTCATACCTGTGCACATCAAGACAAAAAAGTTGTTTTCTCAGTGCATGCAATGCTTTTACAATACAAAAAGTATACATTTCAATTTTACACCAAAGCACTAACTGCAAACCAAATGGAAACACCTTAGGTAACTTCCCACATGATTCTGAGATGTCTGAAAGTTGCTTCATACCTGTACTAATAAAGACAAAAAAGTTGCTTTTACAGTGAATAGAATGCTTTGATATAAAAGTAGTATACATTTCAATTTTACAACAAAATACTTACTGCAAACCTAATGGAAACACCTTAGGTTAACTTTCCACATGATTATGAGTAGTTTGAAAGTTGTTTCATGGCTGTACACATCAACACAAAAAAGTTGTTATCTCAGTGCATGCAATGCTTAGACAATACAAATAGTATACATCTCAATTTTACACCAAAGTACTTACTGCTAACTAATGGAAACACCTTAGGTTAACTTCCCACATGATTATGAGTAGTTTGAAAGTTGTTTCATGGCTGTACACATCAACACAAAAAAGTTGTTATCTCAGTGCATGCAATGCTTAGACAATACAAATAGTATACATTTCAATTTTACACCAAAGCACTTACTGCAAACCTAATGGAAACACTTTAGGTTAACTTCCCACATGATTCTGAGATGTCTGAAAGTTGTTTCATGCCTGTGCACATAAAGACAAAAAAGTTGATTTCACAGTGAATAGAATGCTTTGACATAAAAGTAGTATACATTTCAATTGTACTCAAAAGTCCTGACTGCAAACCTAAAGCAAACACATTTGGTTAACTTCCCAGATGAGTATGACTAGGTTTAAAGTTGTTTCATGCCTCAGTTTCATCAAGACAAAAAAGTTACTTTCTCAGTACTTCTATGCTCTGACATTAAGGTAGTACACATCTGAATTGTACACCAAAGTACTTACTGCAAACTAATGGAAACACCTTAGGTTAACTTCCCACATGATTATGAGTATTTTGAAAGTTGTTTCATACCTGTGCACATCAAGACAAAAAAGTTGTTTTCTCAGTGCATGCAATGCTTTTACAATACAAAAAGTATACATTTCAATTTTACACCAAAGCACTAACTGCAAACCAAATGGAAACACCTTAGGTTAACTTCCCACATGAATTCTGAGATGTCTGAAAGTTGCTTCCATACCTGTACTAATAAAGACAAAAAAGTTGCTTTTACAGTGAATAGAATGCTTTGATATAAAAGTAGTATACATTTCAATTTTACAACAAAATACTTACTGCAAACCTAATGGAAACACCTTAGGTTAACTTTCCACATGATTATGAGTAGTTTGAAAGTTGTTTCATGGCTGTACACATCAACACAAAAAAGTTGTTATCTCAGTGCATGCAATGCTTAGGACAATACAAATAGTATACATTCAATTTTACACCAAAGTACTTACTGCAAACCTAATGGAAACAACTCAGATTAACTTCCCACATGATTCTGAGATGTCTGAAAGTTGTTTCATACCTGTGCACATCAAGACAAAAAAGTTGTTTTCTCAGTGCCTGCAATGCTTTTACATAACATATAGTATACATTTCAATTTTACACCAAAGCACTTACTGCAAACCTAATGGAAACACTTTCGGTTAACATCCGACATGATTCTGAGATGTCTGAAAGTTGTTTCATACCTGTGGCACATAAAGACAAAAAAGTTGATTTTACAGTGAATAGAATGCTTTGACATAAAAGTAGTATACATTTCAATTTTACAACAAAATACTTACTGCAAACCTAATGGAAACACCCTTAGGTTAACTTTCCACATGATTATGAGTAGTTTGAAAGTTGTTTCATGGCTGTACACATCAACACAAAAAAGTTGTTATCTCAGTGCATGCAATACTTAGACAAGACAAATAGTATACATTTCAATTTTACACCAAAGCACTTACTGCAATCCTAATGGAGACACTTTAGGTTAACTTCCCACATGATTCTGAGATGTCTGAAGGTTGTTTCATACCTGTCCACATAAAGACAAAAAAGTTGATTTCACAGTGAATAGAATGCTTTGACATAAAAGTAGTATACATTTCAATTGTACTCAAACGTCCTGACTGGAAACCTAATGCAAACACATTTGGTTAACTTCCCAGATGAGTATGACAAGGTTTAAAGTTGTTTCATGCCTCTGTTCATCAAGATAAAAAAGTTACTTTCTCAGTACTACTATGCTCTGACATTAAGGTAGTACACATCTGAATTTTACACCAAAGTACTTACTGCAAACTAATGGAAACACCTTAGGTTAACTTCCCACATGATTATGAGTAGTTTGAAAGTTGTTTCATGGCTGTACACATCAACACAAAAAAGTTGTTATCTCAGTGCCTGCAAAGCTTAGACAATACAAAATAGTATACATTTCAATTTTAACACCAAAATACTTACTGCAAACCTAATGGAAACAACTTAGATTAACTTCCTACATGATTCTGAGATGTCTGAAAGTTGTTTTCATACCTGTGCACATCAAGACAAAAAAGTTGGTATCTCAGTGCATTGCAATGCTTTTACAATACAAATAGTATATATTTCAATTTTACACCAAAGCACTTACTGCAAACCTAATGGAAACACTTTCGGTTAACTTCCGACATGATTCTGAGATGTCTGAAAGTTGTTTCATACCTGTGCACATAAAGACAAAAAAGTTGATTTTACAGTGAATAGAATGCTTTGACATAAAAGTAGTATACATTTCAATTTTACAACAAAATACTTACTGCAAACCTAATGGAAACACCTTAGGTTAACTTTCCACATGATTATGAGTAGTTTGAAAGTTGTTTCATGGCTGTACACATCAACACAAAAAAGTTGTTATCTCAGTGCATGCAATGCTTAGACAAGACAAATAGTATACATTTCAATTTTACACCAAAGCACTTACTGCAATCCTAATGGAAACACTTTAGGTTAACTTCCCACATGATTCTGAGATGTCTGAAAGTTGTTTCATACCTGTGCACATAAAGACAAAAAAGTTGATTTCACAGTGAATAGAATGCTTTGACATAAAAGTAGTATACATTTCAATTGTACTCAAACGTCCTGACTGGAAACCTAATGCAAACACATTTGGTTAACTTCCCAGATGAGTATGACTAGGTTTAAAGTTGTTTCATGCCTCAGTTCATCAAGACAAAAAAGTTACTTTCTCAGTACTACTACGCTCTGACATTAAGGTAGTATACAACTCAATTTTACACCAAAGTACTTACTGCTAACTAATGGAAACACCTTAGGTTAACTTCCCACATGATTATGAGTAGTTTGAAAGTTGTTTCATGGCTGTACACATCAACACAAAAAAGTTGTTATCTCAGTGCATGCAAAGCTTAGACAATACAAATAGTATACATTTCAATTTTACACCAAAGTACTTACTGCAAACCTAATGGAAACAACTCAGATTAACTTCCCACATGATTCTGAGATGTCTGAAAGTTGTTTCATACCTGTGCACATCAAGACAAAAAAGTTGTTTTCTCAGTGCCTGCAATGCTTTTACATAACATATAGTATACATTTCAATTTTACACCAAAGCACTTACTGCAAACCTAATGGAAACACCTTAGGTTAACTTTCCACATGATTATGAGTAGTTTGAAAGTTGTTTCATGGCTGTACACATCAACACAAAAAAGTTGTTATCTCAGTGCATGCAATGCTTAGACAATACAAATAGTATACATCTCAATTTGACACCAAAGTACTTACTGCTAACTAATGGAAACACCTTAGGTTAACTTCCCACATGATTATGAGTAGTTTGAAAGTTGTTTCATGGCTGTACACATCAACACAAAAAAGTTGTTATCTCAGAGCATGCAATGCTTAGACAATACAAATAGTATACATTTCAATTTTACACCAAAGCACTTACTGCAAACCTAATGGAAACACTTTAGGTTAACTTCCCACATGATTCTGAGATGTCTGAAAGTTGTTTCATGCCTGTGCACATAAAGACAAAAAAGTTGATTTCACAGTGAATAGAATGCTTTGACATAAAAGTAGTATACATTTCAATTGTACTCAAAAGTCCTGACTGCAAACCTAAAGCAAACACATTTGGTTAACTTCCCAGATGAGTATGACTAGGTTTAAAGTTGTTTCATGCCTCAGTTCATCAAGACAAAAAAGTTACTTTCTCAGTACTTCTATGCTCTGACATTAAGGTAGTACACATCTGAATTGTACACCAAAGTACTTACTGCAAACTAATGGAAACACCTTAGGTTAACTTCCCACATGATTATGAGTATTTTGAAAGTTGTTTCATACCTGTGCACATCAAGACAAAAAAGTTGTTTTCTCAGTGCATGCAATGCTTTTACAATACAAAAAGTATACATTTCAATTTTACACCAAAGCACTAACTGCAAACCAAATGGAAACACCTTAGGTTAACTTCCCACATGATTCTGAGATGTCTGAAAGTTGCTTCATACCTGTACTAATAAAGACAAAAAAGTTGCTTTTACAGTGAATAGAATGCTTTGATATAAAAGTAGTATACATTTCAATTTTACAACAAAATACTTACTGCAAACCTAATGGAAACACCTTAGGTTAACTTTCCACATGATTATGAGTAGTTTGAAAGTTGTTTCATGGCTGTACACATCAACACAAAAAAGTTGTTATCTCAGTGCATGCAATGCTTAGACAATACAAATAGTATACATCTCAATTTTACACCAAAGTACTTACTGCTAACTAATGGAAACACCTTAGGTTAACTTCCCACATGATTATGAGTAGTTTGAAAGTTGTTTCATGGCTGTACACATCAACACAAAAAAGTTGTTATCTCAGTGCATGCAATGCTTAGACAATACAAATAGTATACATTTCAATTTTACACCAAAGCACTTACTGCAAACCTAATGGAAACACTTTAGGTTAACTTCCCACATGATTCTGAGATGTCTGAAAGTTGTTTCATGCCTGTGCACATAAAGACAAAAAAGTTGATTTCACAGTGAATAGAATGCTTTGACATAAAAGTAGTATACATTTCAATTGTACTCAAAAGTCCTGACTGCAAACCTAAAGCAAACACATTTGGTTAACTTCCCAGATGAGTATGACTAGGTTTAAAGTTGTTTCATGCCTCAGTTCATCAAGACAAAAAAGTTACTTTCTCAGTACTTCTATGCTCTGACATTAAGGTAGTACACATCTGAATTGTACACCAAAGTACTTACTGCAAACTAATGGAAACACCTTAGGTTAACTTCCCACATGATTATGAGTATTTTGAAAGTTGTTTCATACCTGTGCACATCAAGACAAAAAAGTTGTTTTCTCAGTGCATGCAATGCTTTTACAATACAAAAAGTATACATTTCAATTTTACACCAAAGCACTAACTGCAAACCAAATGGAAACACCTTAGGTTAACTTCCCACATGATTCTGAGATGTCTGAAAGTTGCTTCATACCTGTACTAATAAAGACAAAAAAGTTGCTTTTACAGTGAATAGAATGCTTTGATATAAAAGTAGTATACATTTCAATTTTACAACAAAATACTTACTGCAAACCTAATGGAAACACCTTAGGTTAACTTTCCACATGATTATGAGTAGTTTGAAAGTTGTTTCATGGCTGTACACATCAACACAAAAAAGTTGTTATCTCAGTGCATGCAATGCTTAGACAATACAAATAGTATACATCTCAATTTTACACCAAAGTACTTACTGCTAACTAATGGAAACACCTTAGGTTAACTTCCCACATGATTATGAGTAGTTTGAAAGTTGTTTCATGGCTGTACACATCAACACAAAAAAGTTGTTATCTCAGTGCATGCAATGCTTAGACAATACAAATAGTATACATTTCAATTTTACACCAAAGCACTTACTGCAAACCTAATGGAAACACTTTAGGTTAACTTCCCACATGATTCTGAGATGTCTGAAAGTTGTTTCATGCCTGTGCACATAAAGACAAAAAAGTTGATTTCACAGTGAATAGAATGCTTTGACATAAAAGTAGTATACATTTCAATTGTACTCAAAAGTCCTGACCGCAAACCTAAAGCAAACACATTTGGTTAACTTCCCAGATGAGTATGACTAGGTTTAAAGTTGTTTCATGCCTCAGTTCATCAAGACAAAAAAGTTACTTTCTCAGTACTTCTATGCTCTGACATTAAGGTAGTACACATCTGAATTGTACACCAAAGTACTTACTGCAAACTAATGGAAACACCTTAGGTTAACTTCCCACATGATTATGAGTATTTTGAAAGTTGTTTCATACCTGTGCACATCAAGACAAAAAAGTTGTTTTCTCAGTGCATGCAATGCTTTTACAATACAAAAAGTATACATTTCAATTTTACACCAAAGCACTAACTGCAAACCAAATGGAAACACCTTAGGTTAACTTCCCACATGATTCTGAGATGTCTGAAAGTTGCTTCATACCTGTACTAATAAAGACAAAAAAGTTGCTTTTACAGTGAATAGAATGCTTTGATATAAAAGTAGTATACATTTCAATTTTACAACAAAATACTTACTGCAAACCTAATGGAAACACCTTAGGTTAACTTTCCACATGATTATGAGTAGTTTGAAAGTTGTTTCATGGCTGTACACATCAACACAAAAAAGTTGTTATCTCAGTGCATGCAATGCTTAGACAATACAAATAGTATACATTTCAATTTTACACCAAAGTACTTACTGCAAACCTAATGGAAACAACTCAGATTAACTTCCCACATGATTCTGAGATGTCTGAAAGTTGTTTCATACCTGTGCACATCAAGACAAAAAAGTTGTTTTCTCAGTGCCTGCAATGCTTTTACATAACATATAGTATACATTTCAATTTTACACCAAAGCACTTACTGCAAACCTAATGGAAACACCTTAGGTTAACTTTCCACATGATTATGAGTAGTTTGAAAGTTGTTTCATGGCTGTACACATCAACACAAAAAAGTTGTTATCTCAGTGCATGCAATGCTTAGACAATACAAATAGTATACATCTCAATTTTACACCAAAGTACTTACTGCTAACTAATGGAAACACCTTAGGTTAACTTCCCACATGATTATGAGTAGTTTGAAAGTTGTTTCATGGCTGTACACATCAACACAAAAAAGTTGTTATCTCAGTGCATGCAATGCTTAGACAATACAAATAGTATACATTTCAATTTTACACCAAAGCACTTACTGCAAACCTAATGGAAACACTTTAGGTTAACTTCCCACATGATTCTGAGATGTCTGAAAGTTGTTTCATGCCTGTGCACATAAAGACAAAAAAGTTGATTTCACAGTGAATAGAATGCTTTGACATAAAAGTAGTATACATTTCAATTGTACTCAAAAGTCCTGACTGCAAACCTAAAGCAAACACATTTGGTTAACTTCCCAGATGAGTATGACTAGGTTTAAAGTTGTTTCATGCCTCAGTTCATCAAGACAAAAAAGTTACTTTCTCAGTACTTCTATGCTCTGACATTAAGGTAGTACACATCTGAATTGTACACCAAAGTACTTACTGCAAACTAATGGAAACACCTTAGGTTAACTTCCCACATGATTATGAGTATTTTGAAAGTTGTTTCATACCTGTGCACATCAAGACAAAAAAGTTGTTTTCTCAGTGCATGCAATGCTTTTACAATACAAAAAGTATACATTTCAATTTTACACCAAAGCACTAACTGCAAACCAAATGGAAACACCTTAGGTTAACTTCCCACATGATTCTGAGATGTCTGAAAGTTGCTTCATACCTGTACTAATAAAGACAAAAAAGTTGCTTTTACAGTGAATAGAATGCTTTGATATAAAAGTAGTATACATTTCAATTTTACAACAAAATACTTACTGCAAACCTAATGGAAACACCTTAGGTTAACTTTCCACATGATTATGAGTAGTTTGAAAGTTGTTTCATGGCTGTACACATCAACACAAAAAAGTTGTTATCTCAGTGCATGCAATGCTTAGACAATACAAATAGTATACATCTCAATTTTACACCAAAGTACTTACTGCTAACTAATGGAAACACCTTAGGTTAACTTCCCACATGATTATGAGTAGTTTGAAAGTTGTTTCATGGCTGTACACATCAACACAAAAAAGTTGTTATCTCAGTGCATGCAATGCTTAGACAATACAAATAGTATACATTTCAATTTTACACCAAAGCACTTACTACAAACCTAATGGAAACACTTTAGGTTAACTTCCCACATGATTCTGAGATGTCTGAAAGTTGTTTCATGCCTGTGCACATAAAGACAAAAAAGTTGATTTCACAGTGAATAGAATGCTTTGACATAAAAGTAGTATACATTTCAATTGTACTCAAAAGTCCTGACTGCAAACCTAAAGCAAACACATTTGGTTAACTTCCCAGATGAGTATGACTAGGTTTAAAGTTGTTTCATGGCTCAGTTCATCAAGACAAAAAAGTTACTTTCTCAGTACTTCTATGCTCTGACATTAAGGTAGTACACATCTGAATTGTACACCAAAGTACTTACTGCAAACTAATGGAAACACCTTAGGTTAACTTTCCACATGATTATGAGTAGTTTGAAAGTTGTTTCATGGCTGTACACATCAACACAAAAAAGTTGTTATCTCAGTGCATGCAATGCTTAGACAATACACATAGTATACATTTCAATTTTACACCAAAGTACTTACTGCAAACCTAATGGAAACAACTCAGATTAACTTCCCACATGATTCTGAGATGTCTGAAAGTTGTTTCATACCTGTGCACATCAAGAGAAAAAAGTTGTTTTTTCAGTGCATGCAATGCTTTTACAAAACATATAGTATACATTTCAATTTTACACCAAAGCACTTACTGCAAACCTAATGGAAACACCTTAGGTTAACTTTCCACATGATTATCAGTAGTTTGAAAGTTGTTTCATGGCTGTACACATCAACACAAAAAAGTTGTTATCTCAGTGCATGCAATGCTTAGACAATACAAATAGTATACATTTCAATTTTACACCAAAGCACTTACTGCAAACCTAATGGAAACACCTTAGGTTAACTTTCCACATGATTATCGGTAGTTTGAAAGTTGTTTCATGGCTGTACACATCAACACAAAAAAGTTGTTATCTCAGTGCATGCAATGCTTAGACAATACAAATAGTATACATTTCAATTTTACACCAAAGCACTTACTGCAATCCTAATGGAGACACTTTAGGTTAACTTCCCACATGATTCTGAGATGTCTGAAGGTTGTTTCATACCTGTCCACATAAAGACAAAAAAGTTGATTTCACAGTGAATAGAATGCTTTGACATAAAAGTAGTATACATTTCAATTGTACTCAAACGTCCTGACTGGAAACCTAATGCAAACACATTTGGTTAACTTCCCAGATGAGTATGACAAGGTTTAAAGTTGTTTCATGCCTCAGTTCATCAAGATAAAAAAGTTACTTTCTCAGTACTACTATGCTCTGACATTAAGGTAGTACACATCTGAATTTTACACCAAAGTACTTACTGCAAACTAATGGAAACACCTTAGGTTAACTTCCTACATGATTATGAGTAGTTTGAAAGTTGTTTCATGGCTGTACACATCAACACAAAAAAGTTGTTATCTCAGTGCCTGCAAAGCTTAGACAATACAAATAGTATACATTTCAATTTTACACCAAAATACTTACTGCAAACCTAATGGAAACAACTTAGATTAACTTCCCACATGATTCTGAGATGTCTGAAAGTTGTTTCATACCTGTGCACATCAAGACAAAAAAGTTGGTATCTCAGTGCATGCAATGCTTTTACAATACAAATAGTATATATTTCAATTTTACACCAAAGCACTTACTGCAAACCTAATGGAAACACTTTCGGTTAACTTCCGACATGATTCTGAGATGTCTGAAAGTTGTTTCATACCTGTGCACATAAAGACAAAAAAGTTGATTTTACAGTGAATAGAATGCTTTGACATAAAAGTAGTATACATTTCAATTTTACAACAAAATACTTACTGCAAACCTAATGGAAACACCTTAGGTTAACTTTCCACATGATTATGAGTAGTTTGAAAGTTGTTTCATGGCTGTACACATCAACACAAAAAAGTTGTTATCTCAGTGCATGCAATGCTTAGACAAGACAAATAGTATACATTTCAATTTTACACCAAAGCACTTACTGCAATCCTAATGGAAACACTTTAGGTTAACTTCCCACATGATTCTGAGATGTCTGAAAGTTGTTTCATACCTGTGCACATAAAGACAAAAAAGTTGATTTCACAGTGAATAGAATGCTTTGACATAAAAGTAGTATACATTTCAATTGTACTCAAACGTCCTGACTGGAAACCTAATGCAAACACATTTGGTTAACTTCCCAGATGAGTATGACTAGGTTTAAAGTTGTTTCATGCCTCAGTTCATCAAGACAAAAAAGTTACTTTCTCAGTACTTCTATGCTCTGACATTAAGGTAGTACACATCTGAATTGTACACCAAAGTACTTACTGCAAACTAATGGAAACACCTTAGGTTAACTTCCCACATGATTATGAGTATTTTGAAAGTTGTTTCATACCTGTGCACATCAAGACAAAAAAGTTGTTTTCTCAGTGCATGCAATGCTTTTACAATACAAATAGTGTACATTTCAATTTTACACCAAAGCACTTACTGCAAACCAAATGGAAACACCTTAGGTTAACTTCCCACATGATTCTGAGATGTCTGAAAGTTGCTTCATACCTGTGCACATCAAGACAAAAAAGTTGGTATCTCAGTGCATGCAATGCTTTTACAATACAAATAGTATATATTTCAATTTTACACCAAAGCACTTACTGCAAACCTAATGGAAACACTTTCGGTTAACTTCCGACATGATTCTGAGATGTCTGAAAGTTGTTTCATACCTGTGCACATAAAGACAAAAAAGTTGATTTTACAGTGAATAGAATGCTTTGACATAAAAGTAGTATACATTTCAATTTTACAACAAAATACTTACTGCAAACCTAATGGAAACACCTTAGGTTAACTTTCCACATGATTATGAGTAGTTTGAAAGTTGTTTCATGGCTGTACACATCAACACAAAAAAGTTGTTATCTCAGTGCATGCAATGCTTAGACAAGACAAATGGTATACATTTCAATTTTACACCAAAGCACTTACTGCAATCCTAATGGAAACACTTTAGGTTAACTTCCCACATGATTCTGAGATGTCTGAAAGTTGTTTCATACCTGTGCACATAAAGACAAAAAAGTTGATTTCACAGTGAATAGAATGCTTTGACATAAAAGTAGTATACATTTCAATTGTACTCAAACGTCCTGACTGGAAACCTAATGCAAACACATTTGGTTAACTTCCCAGATGAGTATGACTAGGTTTAAAGTTGTTTCATGCCTCAGTTCATCAAGACAAAAAAGTTACTTTCTCAGTACTACTATGCTCTGACATTAAGGTAGTATACAACTCAATTTTACACCAAAGTACTTACTGCTAACTAATGGAAACACCTTAGGTTAACTTCCCACATGATTATGAGTAGTTTGAAAGTTGTTTCATGGCTGTACACATCAACACAAAAAAGTTGTTATCTCAGTGCATGCAATGCTTAGACAATACAAATAGTATACATTTCAATTTTACACCAAAGTACTTACTGCAAACCTAATGGAAACAACTCAGATTAACTTCCCACATGATTCTGAGATGTCTGAAAGTTGTTTCATACCTGTGCACATCAAGACAAAAAAGTTGTTTTCTCAGTGCCTGCAATGCTTTTACAAAACATATAGTATACATTTCAATTTTACACCAAAGCACTTACTGCAAACCTAATGGAAACACCTTAGGTTAACTTTCCACATCGTTATGAGTAGTTTGAAAGTTGTTTCATGGCTGTACACATCAACACAAAAAAGTTGTTATCTCAGTGCATGCAATGCTTAGACAATACAAATAGTATACATCTCAATTTTACACCAAAGTACTTACTGCTAACTAATGGAAACACCTTAGGTTAACTTCCCACATGATTATGAGTAGTTTGAAAGTTGTTTCATGGCTGTACACATCAACACAAAAAAGTTGTTATCTCAGTGCATGCAATGCTTAGACAATACAAATAGTATACATTTCAATTTTACACCAAAGAACTTACTGCAAACCTAATGGAAACACTTTAGGTTAACTTCCCACATGATTCTGAGATGTCTGAAAGTTGTTTCATACCTGTGCACATAAAGACAAAAAAGTTGATTTCACAGTGAATAGAATGCTTTGACATAAAAGTAGTATACATTTCAATTGTACTCAAACGTCCTGACTGCAAACCTAATGCAAACACATTTGGTTAACTTCCCAGATGAGTATGACTAGGTTTAAAGTTGTTTCATGCCTCAGTTCATCAAGACAAAAAAGTTACTTTCTCAGTACTACTATGCTCTGACATTAAGGTAGTATACAACTCAATTTTACACCAAAGTACTTACTGCTAACTAATGGAAACACCTTAGGTTAACTTCCCACATGATTATGAGTAGTTTGAAAGTTGTTTCATGGCTGTACACATCAACACAGAAAAGTTGTTATCTCAGTGCATGCAATGCTTAGACAATACAAATAGTATACATTTCAATTTTACACCAAAGTACTTACTGCAAACCTAATGGAAACAACTCAGATTAACTTCCCACATGATTCTGAGATGTCTGAAAGTTGTTTCATACCTGTGCACATCAAGACAAAAAAGTTGTTTTCTCAGTGCCTGCAATGCTTTTACAAAACATATAGTATACATTTCAATTTTACACCAAAGCACTTACTGCAAACCTAATGGAAACACCTTAGGTTATCTTTCCACATGATTATGAGTAGTTTGAAAGTTGTTTCATGGCTGTACACATCAACACAAAAAAGTTGTTATCTCAGTGCATGCAATGCTTAGACAATACAAATAGTATACATCTCAATTTTACACCAAAGTACTTACTGCTAACTAATGGAAACACCTTAGGTTAACTTCCCACATGATTATGAGTAGTTTGAAAGTTGTTTCATGGCTGTACACATCAACACAAAAAAGTTGTTATCTCAGTGCATGCAATGCTTAAACAATACAAATAGTATACATTTCAATTTTACACCAAAGCACTTACTGCAAACCTAATGGAAACACTTTAGGTTAACTTCCCACATGATTCTGAGATGTCTGAAAGTTGTTTCATGCCTGTGCACATAAAGACAAAAAAGTTGATTTCACAGTGAATAGAATGCTTTGACATAAAGGTAGCATACATTTCAATTGTACTCAAAAGTCCTGACTGCAAACCTAACGCAAACACATTTGCTTAACTTCCCACATGAGTATGAGTAGGTTTAAAGTTGTTTCATGGCTGTACACATCAACACAAAAAAGTTGTTATCTCAGTGCATGCAATGCTTAGACAATACAAATAGTATACATTTCAATTTTACACAAAAGCACTTACTGCAAACCTAATGGAAACACTTTAGGTTAACTTCCCACATGATTCTGAGATGTCTGACAGTTGTTTCATACCTGTGCACATAAAGACAAAAAAGTTGATTTCACAGTGAATAGAATGCTTTGACATAAAAGTAGTATACATTTCAATTGTACTCAAAAGTCCTGACTGCAAACCTAATGCAAACACATTTGGTTAACTTCCCAGATGAGTATGACAAGGTTTAAAGCTGTTTCATGCCTCAGTTCATCAAGATAAAAAAGTTACTTTCTCAGTACTACTATGCTCTGACATTAAGGTAGTACACATCTGAATTTTACACCAAAGTACTTACTGCAAACTAATGGAAACACCTTAGGTTAACTTCCCACATGATTATGAGTAGTTTGAAAGTTGTTTCATGGCTGTACACATCAACACAAAAAAGTTGTTATCTCAGTGCCTGCAATGCTTAGACAATACAAATAGTATACATTTCAATTTTACACCAAAATACTTACTGCAAACCTAATGGAAACAACTTAGATTAACTTCCCACATGATTCTGAGATGTCTGAAAGTTGTTTCATACCTGTGCACATCAAGACAAAAAAGTTGGTATCTCAGTGCATGCAATGCTTTTACAATACAAATAGTATATATTTCAATTTTACACCAAAGCACTTACTGCAAACCTAATGGAAACACCTTAGGTTAACTTTCCACATGATTATGAGTAGTTTGAAAGTTGTTTCTTGGCTGTACACATCAACAGAAAAAAGTTGTTATCTCAGTGCATGCAATGCTTAGACAATACAAATAGTATACATTTCAATTTTACTCCAAAGCACTTACTGCAAACCTAATGGAAACACTTTAGGTTAACTTCCCACATGATTCAGAGATGTCTGAAAGTTGTTTCATACCTGTGCACATAAAGACAAAAAAGTTGATTTCACAGTGAATAGAATGCTTTGACATAAAAGTAGTATACATTTCAATTGTACTCAAAAGTCCTGACTGCAAACCTAATGCAAACACATTTGGTTAACTTCCCAGATGAGTATGACAAGGTTTAAAGTTGTTTCATGCCTCAGTTCATCAAGACAAAAAAGTTACTTTCTCAGTACTACTATGCTCTGACATTAAGGTAGTATACAACTCAATTTTACACCAAAGTACTTACTGCTAACTAATGGAAACACCTTAGGTTAACTTCCCACATGATTATGAGTAGTTTGAAAGTTGTTTCATGGCTGTACACATCAACACAAAAAAGTTGTTATCTCAGTGCATGCAATGCTTAGACAATACAAATAGTATACATTTCAATTTTACACCAAAGTACTTACTGCAAACCTAATGGAAACAACTCAGATTAACTTCCCACATGATTCTGAGATGTCTGAAAGTTGTTTCATACCTGTGCACATCAAGACAAAAAAGTTGTTTTCTCAGTGCCTGCAATGCTTTTACAAAACATATAGTATACATTTCAATTTTACACCAAAGCACTTACTGCAAACCCAATGGAAACACCTTAGGTTAACTTTCCACATGATTATGAGTAGTTTGAAAGTTGTTTCATGGCTGTACACATCAACACAAAAAAGTTGTTATCTCAGTGCATGCAATGCTTAGACAATACAAATAGTATACATCTCAATTTTACACCAAAGCACTTACTGCAAACCTAATGGAAACACTTTAGGTTAACTTCCCACATGATTCTGAGATGTCTGAAAGTTGTTTCATACCTGTGCACATCAAGACAAAAAAGTTGGTATCTCAGTGCATGCAATGCTTTTACAATACAAATAGTATATATTTCAATTTTACACCAAAGCACTTACTGCAAACCTAATGGAAACACTTTCGGTTAACTTCCGACATGATTCTGAGATGTCTGAAAGTTGTTTCATACCTGTGCACATAAAGACAAAAAAGTTGATTTTACAGTGAATAGAATGCTTTGACATAAAAGTAGTATACATTTCAATTTTACAACAAAATACTTACTGCAAACCTAATGGAAACACCTTAGGTTAACTTTCCACATGATTATGAGTAGTTTGAAAGTTGTTTCATGGCTGTACACATCAACACAAAAAAGTTGTTATCTCAGTGCATGCAATACTTAGACAAGACAAATAGTATACATTTCAATTTTACACCAAAGCACTTACTGCAATCCTAATGGAGACACTTTAGGTTAACTTCCCACATGATTCTGAGATGTCTGAAGGTTGTTTCATACCTGTCCACATAAAGACAAAAAAGTTGATTTCACAGTGAATAGAATGCTTTGACATAAAAGTAGTATACATTTCAATTGTACTCAAACGTCCTGACTGGAAACCTAATGCAAACACATTTGGTTAACTTCCCAGATGAGTATGACAAGGTTTAAAGTTGTTTCATGCCTCAGTTCATCAAGATAAAAAAGTTACTTTCTCAGTACTACTATGCTCTGACATTAAGGTAGTACACATCTGAATTTTACACCAAAGTACTTACTGCAAACTAATGGAAACACCTTAGGTTAACTTCCCACATGATTATGAGTAGTTTGAAAGTTGTTTCATGGCTGTACACATCAACACAAAAAAGTTGTTATCTCAGTGCCTGCAAAGCTTAGACAATACAAATAGTATACATTTCAATTTTACACCAAAATACTTACTGCAAACCTAATGGAAACAACTTAGATTAACTTCCTACATGATTCTGAGATGTCTGAAAGTTGTTTCATACCTGTGCACATCAAGACAAAAAAGTTGGTATCTCAGTGCATGCAATGCTTTTACAATACAAATAGTATATATTTCAATTTTACACCAAAGCACTTACTGCAAACCTAATGGAAACACTTTCGGTTAACTTCCGACATGATTCTGAGATGTCTGAAAGTTGTTTCATACCTGTGCACATAAAGACAAAAAAGTTGATTTTACAGTGAATAGAATGCTTTGACATAAAAGTAGTATACATTTCAATTTTACAACAAAATACTTACTGCAAACCTAATGGAAACACCTTAGGTTAACTTTCCACATGATTATGAGTAGTTTGAAAGTTGTTTCATGGCTGTACACATCAACACAAAAAAGTTGTTATCTCAGTGCATGCAATGCTTAGACAAGACAAATAGTATACATTTCAATTTTACACCAAAGCACTTACTGCAATCCTAATGGAAACACTTTAGGTTAACTTCCCACATGATTCTGAGATGTCTGAAAGTTGTTTCATACCTGTGCACATAAAGACAAAAAAGTTGATTTCACAGTGAATAGAATGCTTTGACATAAAAGTAGTATACATTTCAATTGTACTCAAACGTCCTGACTGGAAACCTAATGCAAACACATTTGGTTAACTTCCCAGATGAGTATGACTAGGTTTAAAGTTGTTTCATGCCTCAGTTCATCAAGACAAAAAAGTTACTTTCTCAGTACTACTACGCTCTGACATTAAGGTAGTATACAACTCAATTTTACACCAAAGTACTTACTGCTAACTAATGGAAACACCTTAGGTTAACTTCCCACATGATTATGAGTAGTTTGAAAGTTGTTTCATGGCTGTACACATCAACACAAAAAAGTTGTTATCTCAGTGCATGCAATGCTTAGACAATACAAATAGTATACATTTCAATTTTACACCAAAGTACTTACTGCAAACCTAATGGAAACAACTCAGATTAACTTCCCACATGATTCTGAGATGTCTGAAAGTTGTTTCATACCTGTGCACATCAAGACAAAAAAGTTGTTTTCTCAGTGCCTGCAATGCTTTTACATAACATATAGTATACATTTCAATTTTACACCAAAGCACTTACTGCAAACCTAATGGAAACACCTTAGGTTAACTTTCCACATGATTATGAGTAGTTTGAAAGTTGTTTCATGGCTGTACACATCAACACAAAAAAGTTGTTATCTCAGTGCATGCAATGCTTAGACAATACAAATAGTATACATCTCAATTTTACACCAAAGTACTTACTGCTAACTAATGGAAACACCTTAGGTTAACTTCCCACATGATTATGAGTAGTTTGAAAGTTGTTTCATGGCTGTACACATCAACACAAAAAAGTTGTTATCTCAGTGCATGCAATGCTTAGACAATACAAATAGTATACATTTCAATTTTACACCAAAGCACTTACTGCAAACCTAATGGAAACACTTTAGGTTAACTTCCCACATGATTCTGAGATGTCTGAAAGTTGTTTCATGCCTGTGCACATAAAGACAAAAAAGTTGATTTCACAGTGAATAGAATGCTTTGACATAAAAGTAGTATACATTTCAATTGTACTCAAAAGTCCTGACTGCAAACCTAAAGCAAACACATTTGGTTAACTTCCCAGATGAGTATGACTAGGTTTAAAGTTGTTTCATGCCTCAGTTCATCAAGACAAAAAAGTTACTTTCTCAGTACTTCTATGCTCTGACATTAAGGTAGTACACATCTGAATTGTACACCAAAGTACTTACTGCAAACTAATGGAAACACCTTAGGTTAACTTCCCACATGATTATGAGTATTTTGAAAGTTGTTTCATACCTGTGCACATCAAGACAAAAAAGTTGTTTTCTCAGTGCATGCAATGCTTTTACAATACAAAAAGTATACATTTCAATTTTACACCAAAGCACTAACTGCAAACCAAATGGAAACACCTTAGGTTAACTTCCCACATGATTCTGAGATGTCTGAAAGTTGCTTCATACCTGTACTAATAAAGACAAAAAAGTTGCTTTTACAGTGAATAGAATGCTTTGATATAAAAGTAGTATACATTTCAATTTTACAACAAAATACTTACTGCAAACCTAATGGAAACACCTTAGGTTAACTTTCCACATGATTATGAGTAGTTTGAAAGTTGTTTCATGGCTGTACACATCAACACAAAAAAGTTGTTATCTCAGTGCATGCAATGCTTAGACAATACAAATAGTATACATCTCAATTTTACACCAAAGTACTTACTGCTAACTAATGGAAACACCTTAGGTTAACTTCCCACATGATTATGAGTAGTTTGAAAGTTGTTTCATGGCTGTACACATCAACACAAAAAAGTTGTTATCTCAGTGCATGCAATGCTTAGACAATACAAATAGTATACATTTCAATTTTACACCAAAGCACTTACTGCAAACCTAATGGAAACACTTTAGGTTAACTTCCCACATGATTCTGAGATGTCTGAAAGTTGTTTCATGCCTGTGCACATAAAGACAAAAAAGTTGATTTCACAGTGAATAGAATGCTTTGACATAAAAGTAGTATACATTTCAATTGTACTCAAAAGTCCTGACTGCAAACCTAAAGCAAACACATTTGGTTAACTTCCCAGATGAGTATGACTAGGTTTAAAGTTGTTTCATGCCTCAGTTCATCAAGACAAAAAAGTTACTTTCTCAGTACTTCTATGCTCTGACATTAAGGTAGTACACATCTGAATTGTACACCAAAGTACTTACTGCAAACTAATGGAAACACCTTAGGTTAACTTCCCACATGATTATGAGTATTTTGAAAGTTGTTTCATACCTGTGCACATCAAGACAAAAAAGTTGTTTTCTCAGTGCATGCAATGCTTTTACAATACAAAAAGTATACATTTCAATTTTACACCAAAGCACTAACTGCAAACCAAATGGAAACACCTTAGGTTAACTTCCCACATGATTCTGAGATGTCTGAAAGTTGCTTCATACCTGTACTAATAAAGACAAAAAAGTTGCTTTTACAGTGAATAGAATGCTTTGATATAAAAGTAGTATACATTTCAATTTTACAACAAAATACTTACTGCAAACCTAATGGAAACACCTTAGGTTAACTTTCCACATGATTATGAGTAGTTTGAAAGTTGTTTCATGGCTGTACACATCAACACAAAAAAGTTGTTATCTCAGTGCATGCAATGCTTAGACAATACAAATAGTATACATCTCAATTTTACACCAAAGTACTTACTGCTAACTAATGGAAACACCTTAGGTTAACTTCCCACATGATTATGAGTAGTTTGAAAGTTGTTTCATGGCTGTACACATCAACACAAAAAAGTTGTTATCTCAGTGCATGCAATGCTTAGACAATACAAATAGTATACATTTCAATTTTACACCAAAGCACTTACTGCAAACCTAATGGAAACACTTTAGGTTAACTTCCCACATGATTCTGAGATGTCTGAAAGTTGTTTCATGCCTGTGCACATAAAGACAAAAAAGTTGATTTCACAGTGAATAGAATGCTTTGACATAAAAGTAGTATACATTTCAATTGTACTCAAAAGTCCTGACTGCAAACCTAAAGCAAACACATTTGGTTAACTTCCCAGATGAGTATGACTAGGTTTAAAGTTGTTTCATGCCTCAGTTCATCAAGACAAAAAAGTTACTTTCTCAGTACTTCTATGCTCTGACATTAAGGTAGTACACATCTGAATTGTACACCAAAGTACTTACTGCAAACTAATGGAAACACCTTAGGTTAACTTCCCACATGATTATGAGTATTTTGAAAGTTGTTTCATACCTGTGCACATCAAGACAAAAAAGTTGTTTTCTCAGTGCATGCAATGCTTTTACAATACAAAAAGTATACATTTCAATTTTACACCAAAGCACTAACTGCAAACCAAATGGAAACACCTTAGGTTAACTTCCCACATGATTCTGAGATGTCTGAAAGTTGCTTCATACCTGTACTAATAAAGACAAAAAAGTTGCTTTTACAGTGAATAGAATGCTTTGATATAAAAGTAGTATACATTTCAATTTTACAACAAAATACTTACTGCAAACCTAATGGAAACACCTTAGGTTAACTTTCCACATGATTATGAGTAGTTTGAAAGTTGTTTCATGGCTGTACACATCAACACAAAAAAGTTGTTATCTCAGTGCATGCAATGCTTAGACAATACAAATAGTATACATTTCAATTTTACACCAAAGTACTTACTGCAAACCTAATGGAAACAACTCAGATTAACTTCCCACATGATTCTGAGATGTCTGAAAGTTGTTTCATACCTGTGCACATCAAGACAAAAAAGTTGTTTTCTCAGTGCCTGCAATGCTTTTACATAACATATAGTATACATTTCAATTTTACACCAAGCACTTACTGCAAACCTAATGGAAACACCTTAGGTTAACTTTCCACATGATTATGAGTAGTTTGAAAGTTGTTTCATGGCTGTACACATCAACACAAAAAAGTTGTTATCTCAGTGCATGCAATGCTTAGACAATACAAATAGTATACATCTCAATTTTACACCAAAGTACTTACTGCTAACTAATGGAAACACCTTAGGTTAACTTCCCACATGATTATGAGTAGTTTGAAAGTTGTTTCATGGCTGTACACATCAACACAAAAAAGTTGTTATCTCAGTGCATGCAATGCTTAGACAATACAAATAGTATACATTTCAATTTTACACCAAAGCACTTACTGCAAACCTAATGGAAACACTTTAGGTTAACTTCCCACATGATTCTGAGATGTCTGAAAGTTGTTTCATGCCTGTGCACATAAAGACAAAAAAGTTGATTTCACAGTGAATAGAATGCTTTGACATAAAAGTAGTATACATTTCAATTGTACTCAAAAGTCCTGACTGCAAACCTAAAGCAAACACATTTGGTTAACTTCCCAGATGAGTATGACTAGGTTTAAAGTTGTTTCATGCCTCAGTTCATCAAGACAAAAAAGTTACTTTCTCAGTACTTCTATGCTCTGACATTAAGGTAGTACACATCTGAATTGTACACCAAAGTACTTACTGCAAACTAATGGAAACACCTTAGGTTAACTTCCCACATGATTATGAGTATTTTGAAAGTTGTTTCATACCTGTGCACATCAAGACAAAAAAGTTGTTTTCTCAGTGCATGCAATGCTTTTACAATACAAAAAGTATACATTTCAATTTTACACCAAAGCACTAACTGCAAACCAAATGGAAACACCTTAGGTTAACTTCCCACATGATTCTGAGATGTCTGAAAGTTGCTTCATACCTGTACTAATAAAGACAAAAAAGTTGCTTTTACAGTGAATAGAATGCTTTGATATAAAAGTAGTATACATTTCACTTTTACAACAAAATACTTACTGCAAACCTAATGGAAACACCTTAGGTTAACTTTCCACATGATTATGAGTAGTTTTGAAAGTTGTTTCATGGCTGTACACATCAACACAAAAAAGTTGTTATCTCAGTGCATGCAATGCTTAGACAATACAAATAGTATACATCTCAATTTTACACCAAAGTACTTACTGCTAACTAATGGAAACACCTTAGGTTAACTTCCCACATGATTATGAGTAGTTTGAAAGTTGTTTCATGGCTGTACACATCACACAAAAAAGTTGTTATCTCAGTGCATGCAATGCTTAGACAATACAAATAGTATACATTTCAATTTTACACCAAAGCACTTACTGCAAACCTAATGGAAACACTTTAGGTTAACTTCCACATGATTCTGAGATGTCTGAAAGTTGTTTCATGCCTGTGCACATAAAGACAAAAAAGTTGATTTCACAGTGAATAGAATGCTTTGACATAAAAGTAGTATACATTTCAATTGTACTCAAAAGTCCTGACTGCAAACCTAAAGCAAACACATTTGGTTAACTTCCCAGATGAGTATGACTAGGTTTAAAGTTGTTTCATGGCTCAGTTCATCAGACAAAAAAGTTACTTTCTCAGTACTTCTATGCTCTGACATTAAGGTAGTACACATCTGAATTGTACACCAAAGTACTTACTGCAAACTAATGGAAACACCTTAGGTTAACTTCCCACATGATTATGAGTATTTTGAAAGTTGTTTCATACCTGTGCACATCAAGACAAAAAAGTTGTTTTCTCAGTGCATGCAATGCTTTTACAATACAAAAAGTATACATTTCAATTTTACACCAAAGCACTAACTGCAAACCAAATGGAAACACCTTAGGTTAACTTCCCACATGATTCTGAGATGTCTGAAAGTTGCTTCATACCTGTACTAATAAAGACAAAAAAGTTGCTTTTACAGTGAATAGAATGCTTTGATATAAAAGTAGTATACATTTCAATTTTACAACAAAATACTTACTGCAAACCTAATGGAAACACCTTAGGTTAACTTTCCACATGATTATGAGTAGTTTGAAAGTTGTTTCATGGCTGTACACATCAACACAAAAAAGTTGTTATCTCAGTGCATGCAATGCTTAGACAATACAAATAGTATACATTTCAATTTTACACCAAAGTACTTACTGCAAACCTAATGGAAACAACTCAGATTAACTTCCCACATGATTCTGAGATGTCTGAAAGTTGTTTCATACCTGTGCACATCAAGAGAAAAAAGTTGTTTTTTCAGTGCATGCAATGCTTTTACAAAACATATAGTATACATTTCAATTTTACACCAAAGCACTTACTGCAAACCTAATGGAAACACCTAGGTTAACTTTCCACATGATTATCAGTAGTTTGAAAGTTGTTTCATGGCTGTACACATCAACACAAAAAAGTTGTTATCTCAGTGCATGCAATGCTTAGACAATACAAATAGTATACATTTCAATTTTACACCAAAGCACTTACTGCAAACCTAATGGAAACACCTTAGGTTAACTTTCCACATGATTATCAGTAGTTTGAAAGTTTGTTTCATGGCTGTACACATCAACACAAAAAAGTTGTTATCTCAGTGCATGCAATGCTTAGACAATACAAATAGTATACATTTCAATTTTACACCAAAGCACTTACTGCAATCCTAATGGAGACACTTTAGGTTAACTTCCCACATGATTCTGAGATGTCTGAAGGTTGTTTCATACCTGTCCACATAAAGACAAAAAAGTTGATTTCACAGTGAATAGAATGCTTTGACATAAAAGTAGTATACATTTCAATTGTACTCAAACGTCCTGACTGGAAACCTAATGCAAACACATTTGGTTAACTTCCCAGATGAGTATGACAAGGTTTAAAGTTGTTTCATGCCTCAGTTCATCAAGATAAAAAAGTTACTTTCTCAGTACTACTATGCTCTGACATTAAGGTAGTACACATCTGAATTTTACACCAAAGTACTTACTGCAAACTAATGGAAACACCTTAGGTTAACTTCCCACATGATTATGAGTAGTTTGAAAGTTGTTTCATGGCTGTACACATCAACACAAAAAAGTTGTTATCTCAGTGCCTGCAAAGCTTAGACAATACAAATAGTATACATTTCAATTTTACACCAAAATACTTACTGCAAACCTAATGGAAACAACTTAGATTAACTTCCCACATGATTCTGAGATGTCTGAAAGTTGTTTCATACCTGTGCACATCAAGACAAAAAAGTTGGTATCTCAGTGCATGCAATGCTTTTACAATACAAATAGTATATATTTCAATTTTACACCAAAGCACTTACTGCAAACCTAATGGAAACACTTTCGGTTAACTTCCGACATGATTCTGAGATGTCTGAAAGTTGTTTCATACCTGTGCACATAAAGACAAAAAAGTTGATTTTACAGTGAATAGAATGCTTTGACATAAAAGTAGTATACATTTCAATTTTACAACAAAATACTTACTGCAAACCTAATGGAAACACCTTAGGTTAAACTTTCCACATGATTATGAGTAGTTTGAAAGTTGTTTCATGGCTGTACACATCAACACAAAAAAGTTGTTATCTCAGTGCATGCAATGCTTAGACAAGACAAATAGTATACATTTCAATTTTACACCAAAGCACTTACTGCAATCCTAATGGAAACACTTAGGTTAACTTCCCACATGATTCTGAGATGTCTGAAAGTTGTTTCATACCTGTGCACATAAAGACAAAAAAGTTGATTTCACAGTGAATAGAATGCTTTGACATAAAAGTAGTATACATTTCAATTGTACTCAAACGTCCTGACTGGAAACCTAATGCAAACACATTTGGTTAACTTCCCAGATGAGTATGACTAGGTTTAAAGTTGTTTCATGCCTCAGTCATCAAGACAAAAAAGTTACTTTCTCAGTACTTCTATGCTCTGACATTAAGGTAGTACACATCTGAATTGTACACCAAAGTACTTACTGCAAACTAATGGAAACACCTTAGGTTAACTTCCCACATGATTATGAGTATTTTGAAAGTTGTTTCATACCTGTGCACATCAAGACAAAAAGTTGTTTTCTCAGTGCATGCAATGCTTTTACAATACAAATAGTGTACATTTCAATTTTACACCAAAGCACTTACTGCAAACCAAATGGAAACACCTTAGGTTAACTTCCCACATGATTCTGAGATGTCTGAAAGTTGCTTCATACCTGTGCACATCAAGACAAAAAAGTTGGTATCTCAGTGCATGCAATGCTTTTACAATACAAATAGTATATATTTCAATTTTACACCAAAGCACTTACTGCAAACCTAATGGAAACACTTTCGGTTAACTTCCGACATGATTCTGAGATGTCTGAAAGTTGTTTCATACCTGTGCACATAAAGACAAAAAAGTTGATTTTACAGTGAATAGAATGCTTTGACATAAAAGTAGTATACATTTCAATTTTACAACAAAATACTTACTGCAAACCTAATGGAAACACCTTAGGTTAACTTTCCACATGATTATGAGTAGTTTGAAAGTTGTTTCATGGCTGTACACATCAACACAAAAAAGTTGTTATCTCAGTGCATGCAATGCTTAGACAAGACAAATGGTATACATTTCAATTTTACACCAAAGCACTTACTGCAATCCTAATGGAAACACTTTAGGTTAACTTCCCACATGATTCTGAGATGTCTGGAAAGTTGTTTCATACCTGTGCACATAAAGACAAAAAAGTTGATTTCACAGTGAATAGAATGCTTTGACATAAAAGTAGTATACATTTCAATTGTACTCAAACGTCCTGACTGGAAACCTAATGCAAACACATTTGGTTAACTTCCCAGATGAGTATGACTAGGTTTTAAAGTTGTTTCATGCCTCAGTTCATCAAGACAAAAAAGTTACTTTCTCAGTACTACTATGCTCTGACATTAAGGTAGAATACAACTCAATTTTACACCAAAGTACTTACTGCTAACTAATGGAAACACCTTAGGTTAACTTCCCACATGATTATGAGTAGTTTGAAAGTTGTTTCATGGCTGTACACATCAACACAAAAAAGTTGTTATCTCAGTGCATGCAATGCTTAGACAATACAAATAGTATACATTTCAATTTTACACCAAAGTACTTACTGCAAACCTAATGGAAACAACTCAGATTAACTTCCCACATGATTCTGAGATGTCTGAAAGTTGTTCATACCTGTGCACATCAAGACAAAAAAGTTGTTTTCTCAGTGCCTGCAATGCTTTTACAAAACATATAGTATACATTTCAATTTACACCAAAGCACTTACTGCAAACCTAATGGAAACACCTTAGGTTAACTTTCCACATGATTATGAGTAGTTTGAAAGTTGTTTCATGGCTGTACACATCAACACAAAAAAGTTGTTATCTCAGTGCATGCAATGCTTAGACAATACAAATAGTATACATCTCAATTTTACACCAAAGTACTTACTGCTAACTAATGAAACACCTTAGGTTAACTTCCCACATGATTATGAGTAGTTTGAAAGTTGTTTCATGGCTGTACACATCAACACAAAAAAGTTGTTATCTCAGTGCATGCAATGCTTAGACAATACAAATAGTATACATTTCAATTTTACACCAAAGAACTTACTGCAAACCTAATGGAAACACTTTAGGTTAACTTCCCACATGATTCTGAGATGTCTGAAAGTTGTTTCATACCTGTGCACATAAGACAAAAAAGTTGATTTCACAGTGAATAGAATGCTTTGACATAAAAGTAGTATACATTTCAATTGTACTCAAACGTCCTGACTGCAAACCTAATGCAAACACATTTGGTTAACTTCCCAGATGAGTATGACTAGGTTTAAAGTTGTTTCATGCCTCAGTTCATCAAGACAAAAAAGTTACTTTCTCAGTACTACTATGCTCTGACATTAAGGTAGTATACAACTCAATTTTACACCAAAGTACTTACTGCTAACTAATGGAAACACCTTAGGTTAACTTCCCACATGATTATGAGTAGTTTGAAAGTTGTTTCATGGCTGTACACATCAACACAGAAAAGTTGTTATCTCAGTGCATGCAATGCTTAGACAATACAAATAGTATACATTTCAATTTTACACCAAAGTACTTACTGCAAACCTAATGGAAACAACTCAGATTAACTTCCCACATGATTCTGAGATGTCTGAAAGTTGTTTCATACCTGTGCACATCAAGACAAAAAAGTTGTTTTCTCAGTGCCTGCAATGCTTTTACAAAACATATAGTATACATTTCAATTTTACACCAAAGCACTAACTGCAAACCAAATGGAAACACCTTAGGTTAACTTCCCACATGATTCTGAGATGTCTGAAAGTTGCTTCATACCTGTACTAATAAAGACAAAAAAGTTGCTTTTACAGTGAATAGAATGCTTTGATATAAAAGTAGTATACATTTCAATTTTACAACAAAATACTTACTGCAAACCTAATGGAAACACCTTAGGTTAACTTTCCACATGATTATGAGTAGTTGAAAGTTGTTTCATGGCTGTACACATCAACACAAAAAAGTTGTTATCTCAGTGCATGCAATGCTTAGACAATACAAATAGTATACATCTCAATTTTACACCAAAGTACTTACTGCTAACTAATGGAAACACCTTAGGTTAACTTCCCACATGATTATGAGTAGTTTGAAAGTTGTTTCATGGCTGTACACATCAACACAAAAAGTTGTTATCTCAGTGCATGCAATGCTTAGACAATACAAATAGTATACATTTCAATTTTACACCAAAGCACTTACTGCAAACCTAATGGAAACACTTTAGGTTAACTTCCCACATGATTCTGAGATGTCTGAAAGTTGTTTCATGCCTGTGCACATAAAGACAAAAAAGTTGATTTCACAGTGAATAGAATGCTTTGACATAAAAGTAGTATACATTTCAATTGTACTCAAAAGTCCTGACTGCAAACCTAAACCTAAAGCAAACACATTTGGTTAACTTCCCAGATGAGTATGACTAGGTTTAAAGTTGTTTCATGGCTCAGTTCATCAAGACAAAAAAGTTACTTTCTCAGTACTTCTATGCTCTGACATTAAGGTAGTACACATCTGAATTGTACACCAAAGTACTTACTGCAAACTAATGGAAACACCTTAGGTTAACTTCCCACATGATTATGAGTATTTTGAAAGTTGTTTCATACCTGTGCACATCAAGACAAAAAAGTTGTTTTCTCAGTGCATGCAATGCTTTTACAATACAAAAAGTATACATTTCAATTTTACACCAAAGCACTAACTGCAAACCAAATGGAAACACCTTAGGTTAACTTCCCACATGATTCTGAGATGTCTGAAAGTTGCTTCATACCTGTACTAATAAAGACAAAAAAGTTGCTTTTACAGTGAATAGAATGCTTTGATATAAAAGTAGTATACATTTCAATTTTACAACAAAATACTTACTGCAAACCTAATGGAAACACCTTAGGTTAACTTTCCACATGATTATGAGTAGTTTGAAAGTTGTTTCATGGCTGTACACATCAACACAAAAAAGTTGTTATCTCAGTGCATGCAATGCTTAGACAATACAAATAGTATACATTTCAATTTTACACCAAAGTACTTACTGCAAACCTAATGGAAACAACTCAGATTAACTTCCCACATGATTCTGAGATGTCTGAAAGTTGTTTCATACCTGTGCACATCAAGAGAAAAAAGTTGTTTTTTCAGTGCATGCAATGCTTTTACAAAACATATAGTATACATTTCAATTTTACACCAAAGCACTTACTGCAAACCTAATGGAAACACCTTAGGTTAACTTTCCACATGATTATCAGTAGTTTGAAAGTTGTTTCATGGCTGTACACATCAACACAAAAAAGTTGTTATCTCAGTGCATGCAATGCTTAGACAATACAAATAGTATACATTTCAATTTTACACCAAAGCACTTACTGCAAACCTAATGGAAACACCTTAGGTTAACTTTCCACATGATTATCAGTAGTTTGAAAGTTGTTTCATGGCTGTACACATCAACACAAAAAAGTTGTTATCTCAGTGCATGCAATGCTTAGACAATACAAATAGTATACATTTCAATTTTACACCAAAGCACTTACTGCAATCCTAATGGAGACACTTTAGGTTAACTTCCCACATGATTCTGAGATGTCTGAAGGTTGTTTCATACCTGTCCACATAAAGACAAAAAAGTTGATTTCACAGTGAATAGAATGCTTTGACATAAAAGTAGTATACATTTCAATTGTACTCAAACGTCCTGACTGGAAACCTAATGCAAACACATTTGGTTAACTTCCCAGATGAGTATGACAAGGTTTAAAGTTGTTTCATGCCTCAGTTCATCAAGATAAAAAAGTTACTTTCTCAGTACTACTATGCTCTGACATTAAGGTAGTACACATCTGAATTTTACACCAAAGTACTTACTGCAAACTAATGGAAACACCTTAGGTTAACTTCCCACATGATTATGAGTAGTTTGAAAGTTGTTTCATGGCTGTACACATCAACACAAAAAAGTTGTTATCTCAGTGCCTGCAAAGCTTAGACAATACAAATAGTATACATTTCAATTTTACACCAAAATACTTACTGCAAACCTAATGGAAACAACTTAGATTAACTTCCCACATGATTCTGAGATGTCTGAAAGTTGTTTCATACCTGTGCACATCAAGACAAAAAAGTTGGTATCTCAGTGCATGCAATGCTTTTACAATACAAATAGTATATATTTCAATTTTACACCAAAGCACTTACTGCAAACCTAATGGAAACACTTTCGGTTAACTTCCGACATGATTCTGAGATGTCTGAAAGTTGTTTCATACCTGTGCACATAAAGACAAAAAAGTTGATTTTACAGTGAATAGAATGCTTTGACATAAAAGTAGTATACATTTCAATTTTACAACAAAATACTTACTGCAAACCTAATGGAAACACCTTAGGTTAACTTTCCACATGATTATGAGTAGTTTGAAAGTTGTTTCATGGCTGTACACATCAACACAAAAAAGTTGTTATCTCAGTGCATGCAATGCTTAGACAAGACAAATAGTATACATTTCAATTTTACACCAAAGCACTTACTGCAATCCTAATGGAAACACTTTAGGTTAACTTCCCACATGATTCTGAGATGTCTGAAAGTTGTTTCATACCTGTGCACATAAAGACAAAAAAGTTGATTTCACAGTGAATAGAATGCTTTGACATAAAAGTAGTATACATTTCAATTGTACTCAAACGTCCTGACTGGAAACCTAATGCAAACACATTTGGTTAACTTCCCAGATGAGTATGACTAGGTTTAAAGTTGTTTCATGCCTCAGTTCATCAAGACAAAAAAGTTACTTTCTCAGTACTTCTATGCTCTGACATTAAGGTAGTACACATCTGAATTGTACACCAAAGTACTTACTGCAAACTAATGGAAACACCTTAGGTTAACTTCCCACATGATTATGAGTATTTTGAAAGTTGTTTCATACCTGTGCACATCAAGACAAAAAAGTTGTTTTCTCAGTGCATGCAATGCTTTTACAATACAAATAGTGTACATTTCAATTTTACACCAAAGCACTTACTGCAAACCAAATGGAAACACCTTAGGTTAACTTCCCACATGATTCTGAGATGTCTGAAAGTTGCTTCATACCTGTGCACATCAAGACAAAAAAGTTGGTATCTCAGTGCATGCAATGCTTTTACAATACAAATAGTATATATTTCAATTTTACACCAAAGCACTTACTGCAAACCTAATGGAAACACTTTCGGTTAACTTCCGACATGATTCTGAGATGTCTGAAAGTTGTTTCATACCTGTGCACATAAAGACAAAAAAGTTGATTTTACAGTGAATAGAATGCTTTGACATAAAAGTAGTATACATTTCAATTTTACAACAAAATACTTACTGCAAACCTAATGGAAACACCTTAGGTTAACTTTCCACATGATTATGAGTAGTTTGAAAGTTGTTTCATGGCTGTACACATCAACACAAAAAAGTTGTTATCTCAGTGCATGCAATGCTTAGACAAGACAAATGGTATACATTTCAATTTTACACCAAAGCACTTACTGCAATCCTAATGGAAACACTTTAGGTTAACTTCCCACATGATTCTGAGATGTCTGAAAGTTGTTTCATACCTGTGCACATAAAGACAAAAAAGTTGATTTCACAGTGAATAGAATGCTTTGACATAAAAGTAGTATACATTTCAATTGTACTCAAACGTCCTGACTGGAAACCTAATGCAAACACATTTGGTTAACTTCCCAGATGAGTATGACTAGGTTTAAAGTTGTTTCATGCCTCAGTTCATCAAGACAAAAAAGTTACTTTCTCAGTACTACTATGCTCTGACATTAAGGTAGAATACAACTCAATTTTACACCAAAGTACTTACTGCTAACTAATGGAAACACCTTAGGTTAACTTCCCACATGATTATGAGTAGTTTGAAAGTTGTTTCATGGCAGTACACATCAACACAAAAAAGTTGTTATCTCAGTGCATGCAATGCTTAGACAATACAAATAGTATACATTTCAATTTTACACCAAAGTACTTACTGCAAACCTAATGGAAACAACTCAGATTAACTTCCCACATGATTCTGAGATGTCTGAAAGTTGTTTCATACCTGTGCACATCAAGACAAAAAAGTTGTTTTCTCAGTGCCTGCAATGCTTTTACAAAACATATAGTATACATTTCAATTTTACACCAAAGCACTTACTGCAAACCTAATGGAAACACCTTAGGTTAACTTTCCACATGATTATGAGTAGTTTGAAAGTTGTTTCATGGCTGTACACATCAACACAAAAAAGTTGTTATCTCAGTGCATGCAATGCTTAGACAATACAAATAGTATACATCTCAATTTTACACCAAAGTACTTACTGCTAACTAATGGAAACACCTTAGGTTAACTTCCCACATGATTATGAGTAGTTTGAAAGTTGTTTCATGGCTGTACACATCAACACAAAAAAGTTGTTATCTCAGTGCATACAATGCTTAGACAATACAAATAGTATACATTTCAATTTTACACCAAAGAACTTACTGCAAACCTAATGGAAACACTTTAGGTTAACTTCCCACATGATTCTGAGATGTCTGAAAGTTGTTTCATACCTGTGCACATAAAGACAAAAAAGTTGATTTCACAGTGAATAGAATGCTTTGACATAAAAGTAGTATACATTTCAATTGTACTCAAACGTCCTGACTGCAAACCTAATGCAAACACATTTGGTTAACTTCCCAGATGAGTATGACTAGGTTTAAAGTTGTTTCATGCCTCAGTTCATCAAGACAAAAAAGTTACTTTCTCAGTACTACTATGCTCTGACATTAAGGTAGTATACAACTCAATTTTACACCAAAGTACTTACTGCTAACTAATGGAAACACCTTAGGTTAACTTCCCACATGATTATGAGTAGTTTGAAAGTTGTTTCATGGCTGTACACATCAACACAGAAAAGTTGTTATCTCAGTGCATGCAATGCTTAGACAATACAAATAGTATACATTTCAATTTTACACCAAAGTACTTACTGCAAACCTAATGGAAACAACTCAGATTAACTTCCCACATGATTCTGAGATGTCTGAAAGTTGTTTCATACCTGTGCACATCAAGACAAAAAAGTTGTTTTCTCAGTGCCTGCAATGCTTTTACAAAACATATAGTATACATTTCAATTTTACACCAAAGCACTTACTGCAAACCTAATGGAAACACCTTAGGTTATCTTTCCACATGATTATGAGTAGTTTGAAAGTTGTTTCATGGCTGTACACATCAACACAAAAAAGTTGTTATCTCAGTGCATGCAATGCTTAGACAATACAAATAGTATACATCTCAATTTTACACCAAAGTACTTACTGCTAACTAATGGAAACACCTTAGGTTAACTTCCCACATGATTATGAGTAGTTTGAAAGTTGTTTCATGGCTGTACACATCAACACAAAAAAGTTGTTATCTCAGTGCATGCAATGCTTAAACAATACAAATAGTATACATTTCAATTTTACACCAAAGCACTTACTGCAAACCTAATGGAAACACTTTAGGTTAACTTCCCACATGATTCTGAGATGTCTGAAAGTTGTTTCATGCCTGTGCACATAAAGACAAAAAAGTTGATTTCACAGTGAATAGAATGCTTTGACATAAAGGTAGCATACATTTCAATTGTACTCAAAAGTCCTGACTGCAAACCTAACGCAAACACATTTGCTTAACTTCCCACATGAGTATGAGTAGGTTTAAAGTTGTTTCATGGCTGTACACATCAACACAAAAAAGTTGTTATCTCAGTGCATGCAATGCTTAGACAATACAAATAGTATACATTTCAATTTTACACAAAAGCACTTACTGCAAACCTAATGGAAACACTTTAGGTTAACTTCCCACATGATTCTGAGATGTCTGACAGTTGTTTCATACCTGTGCACATAAAGACAAAAAAGTTGATTTCACAGTGAATAGAATGCTTTGACATAAAAGTAGTATACATTTCAATTGTACTCAAAAGTCCTGACTGCAAACCTAATGCAAACACATTTGGTTAACTTCCCAGATGAGTATGACAAGGTTTAAAGCTGTTTCATGCCTCAGTTCATCAAGATAAAAAAGTTACTTTCTCAGTACTACTATGCTCTGACATTAAGGTAGTACACATCTGAATTTTACACCAAAGTACTTACTGCAAACTAATGGAAACACCTTAGGTTAACTTCCCACATGATTATGAGTAGTTTGAAAGTTGTTTCATGGCTGTACACATCAACACAAAAAAGTTGTTATCTCAGTGCCTGCAATGCTTAGACAATACAAATAGTATACATTTCAATTTTACACCAAAATACTTACTGCAAACCTAATGGAAACAACTTAGATTAACTTCCCACATGATTCTGAGATGTCTGAAAGTTGTTTCATACCTGTGCACATCAAGACAAAAAAGTTGGTATCTCAGTGCATGCAATGCTTTTACAATACAAATAGTATACATTTCAATTTTACACCAAAGCACTTACTGCAAACCTAATGGAAACACCTTAGGTTAACTTTCCACATGATTATGAGTAGTTTGAAAGTTGTTTCTTGGCTGTACACATCAACAGAAAAAAGTTGTTATCTCAGTGCATGCAATGCTTAGACAATACAAATAGTATACATTTCAATTTTACTCCAAAGCACTTACTGCAAACCTAATGGAAACACTTTAGGTTAACTTCCCACATGATTCAGAGATGTCTGAAAGTTGTTTCATACCTGTGCACATAAAGACAAAAAAGTTGATTTCACAGTGAATAGAATGCTTTGACATAAAAGTAGTATACATTTCAATTGTACTCAAAAGTCCTGACTGCAAACCTAATGCAAACACATTTGGTTAACTTCCCAGATGAGTATGACAAGGTTTAAAGTTGTTTCATGCCTCAGTTCATCAAGACAAAAAAGTTACTTTCTCAGTACTACTATGCTCTGACATTAAGGTAGTATACAACTCAATTTTACACCAAAGTACTTACTGCTAACTAATGGAAACACCTTAGGTTAACTTCCCACATGATTATGAGTAGTTTGAAAGTTGTTTCATGGCTGTACACATCAACACAAAAAAGTTGTTATCTCAGTGCATGCAATGCTTAGACAATACAAATAGTATACATTTCAATTTTACACCAAAGTACTTACTGCAAACCTAATGGAAACAACTCAGATTAACTTCCCACATGATTCTGAGATGTCTGAAAGTTGTTTCATACCTGTGCACATCAAGACAAAAAAGTTGTTTTCTCAGTGCCTGCAATGCTTTTACAAAACATATAGTATACATTTCAATTTTACACCAAAGCACTTACTGCAAACCCAATGGAAACACCTTAGGTTAACTTTCCACATGATTATGAGTAGTTTGAAAGTTGTTTCATGGCTGTACACATCAACACAAAAAAGTTGTTATCTCAGTGCATGCAATGCTTAGACAATACAAATAGTATACATCTCAATTTTACACCAAAGTACTTACTGCTAACTAATGGAAACACCTTAGGTTAACTTCCCACATGATTATGAGTAGTTTGAAAGTTGTTTCATGGCTGTACACATCAACACAAAAAAGTTGTTATCTCAGTGCATGCAATGCTTAGACAATACAAATAGTATACATTTCAATTTTACACCAAAGAACTTACTGCAAACCTAATGGAAACACTTTAGGTTAACTTCCCACATGATTCTGAGATGTCTGAAAGTTGTTTCATGCCTGTGCACATAAAGACAAAAAAGTTGATTTCACAGTGAATAGAATGCTTTGACATAAAAGTAGTATACATTTCAATTGTACTCAAAAGTCCTGACTGCAAACCTAAAGCAAACACATTTGGTTAACTTCCCAGATGAGTATGACTAGGTTTAAAGTTGTTTCATGCCTCAGTTCATCAAGACAAAAAAGTTACTTTCTCAGTACTTCTATGCTCTGACATTAAGGTAGTACACATCTGAATTGTACACCAAAGTACTTACTGCAAACTAATGGAAACACCTTAGGTTAACTTCCCACATGATTATTAGTATTTTGAAAGTTGTTTCATACCTGTGCACATCAAGACAAAAAAGTTGTTTTCTCAGTGCATGCAATGCTTTTACAATACAAAAAGTATACATTTCAATTTTACACCAAAGCACTAACTGCAAACCAAATGGAAACACCTTAGGTTAACTTCCCACATGATTCTGAGATGTCTGAAAGTTGCTTCATACCTGTACACATAAAGACAAAAAAGTTGATTTTACAGTGAATAGAATGCTTTGACATAAAAGTAGTATACATTTCAATTTTACAACAAAATACTTACTGCAAACCTAATGGAAACACCTTAGGTTAACTTTCCACATGATTATGAGTAGTTTGAAAGTTGTTTCATGGCTGTACACATCAACACAAAAAAGTTGTTATCTCAGTGCATGCAATGCTTAGACAAGACAAATAGTATACATTTCAATTTTACACCAAAGCATTTACTGCAATCCTAATGGAAACAACTCAGATTAACTTCCCACATGATTCTGAGATGTCTGAAAGTTGTTTCATACCTGTGCACATCAAGAGAAAAAAGTTGTTTTTTCAGTGCATGCAATGCTTTTACAAAACATATAGTATACATTTCAATTTTACACCAAAGCACTTACTGCAAACCTAATGGAAACACCTTAGGTTAACTTTCCACATGATTATCAGTAGTTTGAAAGTTGTTTCATGGCTGTACACATCAACACAAAAAAGTTGTTATCTCAGTGCATGCAATGCTTAGACAATACAAATAGTATACATTTCAATTTTACACCAAAGCACTTACTGCAAACCTAATGGAAACACTTTACGTTAACTTCCCACATGATTCTGAGATGTCTGAAAGTTGTTTCATACCTGTGCACATAAAGACAAAAAAGTTGATTTCACAGTCAATAGAATGCTTTGACATAAAAGTAGTATACATTTCAATTGTACTCAAAAGTCCTGACTGCAAACCTAATGCAAACACATTTGGTTAACTTCCCAGATGAGTATGACTAGGTTTAAAGTTGTTTCATGCCTCAGTTCATCAAGACAAAAAAGTTACTTTCTCGGTACTTCTATGCTCTGACATTAAGGTAGTACACATCTGAATTGTACACCAAAGTACTTACTGCAAACTAATGGAAACACCTTAGGTTAACTTCCCACATGATTATGAGTATTTTGAAAGTTGTTTCATACCTGTGCACATCAAGACAAAAAAGTTGTTTTCTCAGTGCATGCAATGCTTTTACAATACAAATAGTGTACATTTCAATTTTACACCAAAGCACTTACTGCAATCCTAATGGAAACACTTTAGGTTAACTTCCCACATGATTCTGAGATGTCTGAAAGTTGTTTCATACCTGTGCACATAAAGACAAAAAAGTTGATTTCACAGTGAATAGAATGCTTTGACATAAAAGTAGTATACATTTCAATTGTACTCAAACGTCCTGACTGCAAACCTAATGCAAACACATTTGGTTAACTTCCCAGATGAGTATGACTAGGTTTAAAGTTGTTTCATGCCTCAGTTCATCAAGACAAAAAAGTAACTTTCTCAGTACTACTATGCTCTGACATTAAGGTAGTATACAACTCAATTTTACACCAAAGTACTTACTGCTAACTAATGGAAACACCTTAGGTTAACTTCCCACATGATTATGAGTAGTTTGAAAGTTGTTTCATGGCTGTACACATCAACACAAAAAAGTTGTTATCTCAGTGCATGCAATGCTTAGACAATACAAATAGTATACATTTCAATTTTACACCAAAGTACTTACTGCAAACCTAATGGAAACATCTCAGATTAACTTCCCACATGATTCTGAGATGTCTGAAAGTTGTTTCATACCTGTGCACATCAAGACAAAAAAGTTGTTTTCTCAGTGCATGCAATGCTTTTACAAAACATATAGTATACATTTCAATTTTACACCAAAGCACTTACTGCAAACTAATGGAAACAACTTAGGTTAACTTCCCACATGATTATGAGTATTTTGAAAGTTGTTTCATACCTGTGCACATCAAGACAAAAAAGTTGTTTTCTCAGTGCATGCAATGCTTTTACAATACAAATAGTATACATTTCAATTTTACACCAAAGCACTTACTGCAAACCAAATGGAAACACCTTAGGTTAACTTCCCACATGATTCTGAGATGTCTGAAAGTTGCTTCATACCTGTGCACATAAAGACAAAAAACTTGATTTTACAGTGAATAGAATGCTTTGACATAAAAGTAGTATACATTTCAATTTTACAACAAAATACTTACAGCAAACCTAATGGAAACACCTTAGGTTAACTTTCCACATGATTATGAGTAGTTTGAAAGTTGTTTCATGGCTGTACACATCAACACAAAAAAGTTGTTATCTCAGTGCATGCAATGCTTAGACAAGACAAATAGTATACATTTCAATTTTACACCAAAGCACTTACTGCAATCCTAATGGAAACACTTTAGGTTAACTTCCCACATGATTCTGAGATGTCTGAAGGTTGTTTCATACCTGTCCACATAAAGACAAAAAAGTTGATTTCACAGTGAATAGAATGCTTTGACATAAAAGTAGTATACATTTCAATTGTACTCAAACGTCCTGACTGGAAACCTAATGCAAACACATTTGGTTAACTTCCCAGATGAGTATGACTAGGTTTAAAGTTGTTTCATGCCTCAGTTCATCAAGACAAAAAAGTTACTTTCTCAGTACTACTATGCTCTGACATTAAGGTAGTATACAACTCAATTTTACACCAAAGTACTTACTGCTAACTAATGGAAACACCTTAGGTTAACTTCCCACATGATTATGAGTAGTTTGAAAGTTGTTTCATGGCTGTACACATCAACACAAAAAAGTTGTTATCTCAGTGCATGCAATGCTTAGACAATACAAATAGTATACATTTCAATTTTACACCAAAGTACTTACTGCAAACCTAATGGAAACAACTCAGATTAACTTCCCACATGATTCTGAGATGTCTGAAAGTTGTTTCATACCTGTGCACATCAAGACAAAAAAGTTGTTTTCTCAGTGCCTGCAATGCTTTTACAAAACATATAGTATACATTTCAATTTTACACCAAAGCACTTACTGCAAACCTAATGGAAACACCTTAGGTTAACTTTCCACATGATTATGAGTAGTTTGAAAGTTGTTTCATGGCTGTACACATCAACACAAAAAAGTTGTTATCTCAGTGCATGCAATGCTTAGACAATACAAATAGTATACATCTCAATTTTACACCAAAGTACTTACTGCTAACTAATGGAAACACCTTAGGTTAACTTCCCACATGATTATGAGTAGTTTGAAAGTTGTTTCATGGCTGTACACATCAACACAAAAAAGTTGTTATCTCAGTGCATGCAATGCTTAGACAATACAAATAGTATACATTTCAATTTTACACCAAAGCACTTACTGCAAACCTAATGGAAACACTTTAGGTTAACTTCCCACATGATTCTGAGATGTCTGAAAGTTGTTTCATGCCTGTGCACATAAAGACAAAAAAGTTGATTTCACAGTGAATAGAATGCTTTGACATAAAAGTAGTATACATTTCAATTGTGCTCAAAAGTCCTGACTGCAAACCTAATGCAAACACATTTGGTTAACTTCCCAGATGAGTATGACAAGGTTTAAAGCTGTTTCATGCCTCAGTTCATCAAGATAAAAAAGTTACTTTCTCAGTACTACTATGCTCTGACATTAAGGTAGTACACATCTGAATTTTACACCAAAGTACTTACTGCAAACTAATGGAAACACCTTAGGTTAACTTCCCACATGATTATGAGTAGTTTGAAAGTTGTTTCATGGCTGTACACATCAACACAAAAAAGTTGTTATCTCAGTGCCTGCAATGCTTAGACAATACAAATAGTATACATTTCAATTTTACACCAAAATACTTACTGCAAACCTAATGGAAACAACTTAGATTAACTTCCCACATGATTCTGAGATGTCTGAAAGTTGTTTCATACCTGTGCACATCAAGACAAAAAAGTTGGTATCTCAGTGCATGCAATGCTTTTACAATACAAATAGTATACATTTCAATTTTACACCAAAGCACTTACTGCAAACCTAATGGAAACACCTTAGGTTAACTTTCCACATGATTATGAGTAGTTTGAAAGTTGTTTCTTGGCTGTACACATCAACAGAAAAAAGTTGTTATCTCAGTGCATGCAATGCTTAGACAATACAAATAGTATACATTTCAATTTTACTCCAAAGCACTTACTGCAAACCTAATGGAAACACTTTAGGTTAACTTCCCACATGATTCAGAGATGTCTGAAAGTTGTTTCATACCTGTGCACATAAAGACAAAAAAGTTGATTTCACAGTGAATAGAATGCTTTGACATAAAAGTAGTATACATTTCAATTGTACTCAAAAGTCCTGACTGCAAACCTAATGCAAACACATTTGGTTAACTTCCCAGATGAGTATGACAAGGTTTAAAGTTGTTTCATGCCTCAGTTCATCAAGATAAAAAAGTTACTTTCTCAGTACTACTATGCTCTGACATTAAGGTAGTACACATCTGAATTTTACACCAAAGTACTTACTGCAAACTAATGGAAACACCTTAGGTTAACTTCCCACATGATTATGAGTAGTTTGAAAGTTGTTTCATGGCTGTACACATCAACACAAAAAAGTTGGTATCTCAGTGCATGCAATGCTTTTACAATACAAATAGTATACATTTCAATTTTACACCAAAATACTTACTGCAAACCTAATGGAAACAACTTAGATTAACTTCCCACATGATTCTGAGATGTCTGAAAGTTGTTTCATACCTGTGCACATCAAGACAAAAAAGTTGGTATCTCAGTGCATGCAATGCTTTTACAATACAAATAGTATATATTTCAATTTTACACCAAAGCACTTACTGCAAACCTAATGGAAACACTTTCGGTTAACTTCCGACATGATTCTGAGATGTCTGAAAGTTGTTTCATACCTGTGCACATAAAGACAAAAAAGTTGATTTTACAGTGAATAGAATGCTTTGACATAAAAGTAGTATACATTTCAATTTTACAACAAAATACTTACTGCAAACCTAATGGAAACACCTTAGGTTAACTTTCCACATGATTATGAGTAGTTTGAAAGTTGTTTCATGGCTGTACACATCAACACAAAAAAGTTGTTATCTCAGTGCATGCAATGCTTAGACAAGACAAATGGTATACATTTCAATTTTACACCAAAGCACTTACTGCAATCCTAATGGAAACACTTTAGGTTAACTTCCCACATGATTCTGAGATGTCTGAAAGTTGTTTCATACCTGTGCACATAAAGACAAAAAAGTTGATTTCACAGTGAATAGAATGCTTTGACATAAAAGTAGTATACATTTCAATTGTACTCAAACGTCCTGACTGGAAACCTAATGCAAACACATTTGGTTAACTTCCCAGATGAGTATGACTAGGTTTAAAGTTGTTTCATGCCTCAGTTCATCAAGACAAAAAAGTTACTTTCTCAGTACTACTATGCTCTGACATTAAGGTAGTATACAACTCAATTTTACACCAAAGTACTTACTGCTAACTAATGGAAACACCTTAGGTTAACTTCCCACATGATTATGAGTAGTTTGAAAGTTGTTTCATGGCTGTACACATCAACACAAAAAAGTTGTTATCTCAGTGCATGCAATGCTTAGACAATACAAATAGTATACATTTCAATTTTACACCAAAGTACTTACTGCAAACCTAATGGAAACAACTCAGATTAACTTCCCACATGATTCTGAGATGTCTGAAAGTTGTTTCATACCTGTGCACATCAAGACAAAAAAGTTGTTTTCTCAGTGCCTGCAATGCTTTTACAAAACATATAGTATACATTTCAATTTTACACCAAAGCACTTACTGCAAACCTAATGGAAACACCTTAGGTTAACTTTCCACATGATTATGAGTAGTTTGAAAGTTGTTTCATGGCTGTACACATCAACACAAAAAAGTTGTTATCTCAGTGCATGCAATGCTTAGACAATACAAATAGTATACATCTCAATTTTACACCAAAGTACTTACTGCTAACTAATGGAAACACCTTAGGTTAACTTCCCACATGATTATGAGTAGTTTGAAAGTTGTTTCATGGCTGTACACATCAACACAAAAAAGTTGTTATCTCAGTGCATGCAATGCTTAGACAATACAAATAGTATACATTTCAATTTTACACCAAAGAACTTACTGCAAACCTAATGGAAACACTTTAGGTTAACTTCCCACATGATTCTGAGATGTCTGAAAGTTGTTTCATGCCTGTGCACATAAAGACAAAAAAGTTGATTTCACAGTGAATAGAATGCTTTGACATAAAAGTAGTATACATTTCAATTGTACTCAAAAGTCCTGACTGCAAACCTAAAGCAAACACATTTGGTTAACTTCCCAGATGAGTATGACTAGGTTTAAAGTTGTTTCATGCCTCAGTTCATCAAGACAAAAAAGTTACTTTCTCAGTACTTCTATGCTCTGACATTAAGGTAGTACACATCTGAATTGTACACCAAAGTACTTACTGCAAACTAATGGAAACACCTTAGGTTAACTTCCCACATGATTATTAGTATTTTGAAAGTTGTTTCATACCTGTGCACATCAAGACAAAAAAGTTGTTTTCTCAGTGCATGCAATGCTTTTACAATACAAAAAGTATACATTTCAATTTTACACCAAAGCACTAACTGCAAACCAAATGGAAACACCTTAGGTTAACTTCCCACATGATTCTGAGATGTCTGAAAGTTGCTTCATACCTGTACACATAAAGACAAAAAAGTTGATTTTACAGTGAATAGAATGCTTTGACATAAAAGTAGTATACATTTCAATTTTACAACAAAATACTTACTGCAAACCTAATGGAAACACCTTAGGTTAACTTTCCACATGATTATGAGTAGTTTGAAAGTTGTTTCATGGCTGTACACATCAACACAAAAAAGTTGTTATCTCAGTGCATGCAATGCTTAGACAATACAAATAGTATACATTTCAATTTTACACCAAAGCACTTACTGCAAACCTAATGGAAACACTTTAGGTTAACTTCCCACATGATTCTGAGATGTCTGAAAGTTGTTTCATGCCTGTGCACATAAAGACAAAAAAGTTGATTTCACAGTGAATAGAATGCTTTGACATAAAGGTAGCATACATTTGAATTGTACTCAAAAGTCCTGACTGCAAACCTAACGCAAACACATTTGCTTAACTTCCCACATGAGTATCAGTAGGTTTAAAGTTGTTTCATGGCTGTACACATCAACACAAAAAAGTTGTTATCTCAGTGCATGCAATGCTTAGACAATACAAATAGTATACATTTCAATTTTACACAAAAGCACTTACTGCAAACCTAATGGAAACACTTTAGGTTAACTTCCCACATGATTCTGAGATGTCTGACAGTTGTTTCATACCTGTGCACATAAAGACAAAAAAGTTGATTTCACAGTGAATAGAATGCTTTGACATAAAAGTAGTATACATTTCAATTGTGCTCAAAAGTCCTGACTGCAAACCTAATGCAAACACATTTGGTTAACTTCCCAGATGAGTATGACAAGGTTTAAAGCTGTTTCATGCCTCAGTTCATCAAGATAAAAAAGTTACTTTCTCAGTACTACTATGCTCTGACATTAAGGTAGTACACATCTGAATTTTACACCAAAGTACTTACTGCAAACTAATGGAAACACCTTAGGTTAACTTCCCACATGATTATGAGTAGTTTGAAAGTTGTTTCATGGCTGTACACATCAACACAAAAAAGTTGTTATCTCAGTGCCTGCAATGCTTAGACAATACAAATAGTATACATTTCAATTTTACACCAAAATACTTACTGCAAACCTAATGGAAACAACTTAGATTAACTTCCCACATGATTCTGAGATGTCTGAAAGTTGTTTCATACCTGTGCACATCAAGACAAAAAAGTTGGTATCTCAGTGCATGCAATGCTTTTACAATACAAATAGTATACATTTCAATTTTACACCAAAGCACTTACTGCAAACCTAATGGAAACACCTTAGGTTAACTTTCCACATGATTATGAGTAGTTTGAAAGTTGTTTCTTGGCTGTACACATCAACAGAAAAAAGTTGTTATCTCAGTGCATGCAATGCTTAGACAATACAAATAGTATACATTTCAATTTTACTCCAAAGCACTTACTGCAAACCTAATGGAAACACTTTAGGTTAACTTCCCACATGATTCAGAGATGTCTGAAAGTTGTTTCATACCTGTGCACATAAAGACAAAAAAGTTGATTTCACAGTGAATAGAATGCTTTGACATAAAAGTAGTATACATTTCAATTGTACTCAAAAGTCCTGACTGCAAACCTAATGCAAACACATTTGGTTAACTTCCCAGATGAGTATGACAAGGTTTAAAGTTGTTTCATGCCTCAGTTCATCAAGATAAAAAAGTTACTTTCTCAGTACTACTATGCTCTGACATTAAGGTAGTACACATCTGAATTTTACACCAAAGTACTTACTGCAAACTAATGGAAACACCTTAGGTTAACTTCCCACATGATTATGAGTAGTTTGAAAGTTGTTTCATGGCTGTACACATCAACACAAAAAAGTTGGTATCTCAGTGCATGCAATGCTTTTACAATACAAATAGTATACATTTCAATTTTACACCAAAATACTTACTGCAAACCTAATGGAAACAACTTAGATTAACTTCCCACATGATTCTGAGATGTCTGAAAGTTGTTTCATACCTGTGCACATCAAGACAAAAAAGTTGGTATCTCAGTGCATGCAATGCTTTTACAATACAAATAGTATATATTTCAATTTTACACCAAAGCACTTACTGCAAACCTAATGGAAACACTTTCGGTTAACTTCCGACATGATTCTGAGATGTCTGAAAGTTGTTTCATACCTGTGCACATAAAGACAAAAAAGTTGATTTTACAGTGAATAGAATGCTTTGACATAAAAGTAGTATACATTTCAATTTTACAACAAAATACTTACTGCAAACCTAATGGAAACACCTTAGGTTAACTTTCCACATGATTATGAGTAGTTTGAAAGTTGTTTCATGGCTGTAAACATCAACACAAAAAAGTTGTTATCTCAGTGCATGCAATGCTTAGACAAGACAAATGGTATACATTTCAATTTTACACCAAAGCACTTACTGCAATCCTAATGGAAACACTTTAGGTTAACTTCCCACATGATTCTGAGATGTCTGAAAGTTGTTTCATACCTGTGCACATAAAGACAAAAAAGTTGATTTCACAGTGAATAGAATGCTTTGACATAAAAGTAGTATACATTTCAATTGTACTCAAACGTCCTGACTGGAAACCTAATGCAAACACATTTGGTTAACTTCCCAGATGAGTATGACTAGGTTTAAAGTTGTTTCATGCCTCAGTTCATCAAGACAAAAAAGTTACTTTCTCAGTACTACTATGCTCTGACATTAAGGTAGTATACAACTCAATTTTACACCAAAGTACTTACTGCTAACTAATGGAAACACCTTAGGTTAACTTCCCACATGATTATGAGTAGTTTGAAAGTTGTTTCATGGCTGTACACATCAACACAAAAAAGTTGTTATCTCAGTGCATGCAATGCTTAGACAATACAAATAGTATACATTTCAATTTTACACCAAAGTACTTACTGCAAACCTAATGGAAACAACTCAGATTAACTTCCCACATGATTCTGAGATGTCTGAAAGTTGTTTCATACCTGTGCACATCAAGACAAAAAAGTTGTTTTCTCAGTGCCTGCAATGCTTTTACAAAACATATAGTATACATTTCAATTTTACACCAAAGCACTTACTGCAAACCTAATGGAAACACCTTAGGTTAACTTTCCACATGATTATGAGTAGTTTGAAAGTTGTTTCATGGCTGTACACATCAACACAAAAAAGTTGTTATCTCAGTGCATGCAATGCTTAGACAATACAAATAGTATACATCTCAATTTTACACCAAAGTACTTACTGCTAACTAATGGAAACACCTTAGGTTAACTTCCCACATGATTATGAGTAGTTTGAAAGTTGTTTCATGGCTGTACACATCAACACAAAAAAGTTGTTATCTCAGTGCATGCAATGCTTAGACAATACAAATAGTATACATTTCAATTTTACACCAAAGAACTTACTGCAAACCTAATGGAAACACTTTAGGTTAACTTCCCACATGATTCTGAGATGTCTGAAAGTTGTTTCATGCCTGTGCACATAAAGACAAAAAAGTTGATTTCACAGTGAATAGAATGCTTTGACATAAAAGTAGTATACATTTCAATTGTACTCAAAAGTCCTGACTGCAAACCTAAAGCAAACACATTTGGTTAACTTCCCAGATGAGTATGACTAGGTTTAAAGTTGTTTCATGCCTCAGTTCATCAAGACAAAAAAGTTACTTTCTCAGTACTTCTATGCTCTGACATTAAGGTAGTACACATCTGAATTGTACACCAAAGTACTTACTGCAAACTAATGGAAACACCTTAGGTTAACTTCCCACATGATTATTAGTATTTTGAAAGTTGTTTCATACCTGTGCACATCAAGACAAAAAAGTTGTTTTCTCAGTGCATGCAATGCTTTTACAATACAAAAAGTATACATTTCAATTTTACACCAAAGCACTAACTGCAAACCAAATGGAAACACCTTAGGTTAACTTCCCACATGATTCTGAGATGTCTGAAAGTTGCTTCATACCTGTACACATAAAGACAAAAAAGTTGATTTTACAGTGAATAGAATGCTTTGACATAAAAGTAGTATACATTTCAATTTTACAACAAAATACTTACTGCAAACCTAATGGAAACACCTTAGGTTAACTTTCCACATGATTATGAGTAGTTTGAAAGTTGTTTCATGGCTGTACACATCAACACAAAAAAGTTGTTATCTCAGTGCATGCAATGCTTAGACAATACAAATAGTATACATTTCAATTTTACACCAAAGCACTTACTGCAAACCTAATGGAAACACTTTAGGTTAACTTCCCACATGATTCTGAGATGTCTGAAAGTTGTTTCATGCCTGTGCACATAAAGACAAAAAAGTTGATTTCACAGTGAATAGAATGCTTTGACATAAAGGTAGCATACATTTGAATTGTACTCAAAAGTCCTGACTGCAAACCTAACGCAAACACATTTGCTTAACTTCCCACATGAGTATCAGTAGGTTTAAAGTTGTTTCATGGCTGTACACATCAACACAAAAAAGTTGTTATCTCAGTGCATGCAATGCTTAGACAATACAAATAGTATACATTTCAATTTTACACAAAAGCACTTACTGCAAACCTAATGGAAACACTTTAGGTTAACTTCCCACATGATTCTGAGATGTCTGACAGTTGTTTCATACCTGTGCACATAAAGACAAAAAAGTTGATTTCACAGTGAATAGAATGCTTTGACATAAAAGTAGTATACATTTCAATTGTGCTCAAAAGTCCTGACTGCAAACCTAATGCAAACACATTTGGTTAACTTCCCAGATGAGTATGACAAGGTTTAAAGCTGTTTCATGCCTCAGTTCATCAAGATAAAAAAGTTACTTTCTCAGTACTACTATGCTCTGACATTAAGGTAGTACACATCTGAATTTTACACCAAAGTACTTACTGCAAACTAATGGAAACACCTTAGGTTAACTTCCCACATGATTATGAGTAGTTTGAAAGTTGTTTCATGGCTGTACACATCAACACAAAAAAGTTGTTATCTCAGTGCCTGCAATGCTTAGACAATACAAATAGTATACATTTCAATTTTACACCAAAATACTTACTGCAAACCTAATGGAAACAACTTAGATTAACTTCCCACATGATTCTGAGATGTCTGAAAGTTGTTTCATACCTGTGCACATCAAGACAAAAAAGTTGGTATCTCAGTGCATGCAATGCTTTTACAATACAAATAGTATACATTTCAATTTTACACCAAAGCACTTACTGCAAACCTAATGGAAACACCTTAGGTTAACTTTCCACATGATTATGAGTAGTTTGAAAGTTGTTTCTTGGCTGTACACATCAACAGAAAAAAGTTGTTATCTCAGTGCATGCAATGCTTAGACAATACAAATAGTATACATTTCAATTTTACTCCAAAGCACTTACTGCAAACCTAATGGAAACACTTTAGGTTAACTTCCCACATGATTCAGAGATGTCTGAAAGTTGTTTCATACCTGTGCACATAAAGACAAAAAAGTTGATTTCACAGTGAATAGAATGCTTTGACATAAAAGTAGTATACATTTCAATTGTACTCAAAAGTCCTGACTGCAAACCTAATGCAAACACATTTGGTTAACTTCCCAGATGAGTATGACAAGGTTTAAAGTTGTTTCATGCCTCAGTTCATCAAGATAAAAAAGTTACTTTCTCAGTACTACTATGCTCTGAGATTAAGGTAGTACACATCTGAATTTTACACCAAAGTACTTACTGCAAACTAATGGAAACACCTTAGGTTAACTTCCCACATGATTATGAGTAGTTTGAAAGTTGTTTCATGGCTGTACACATCAACACAAAAAAGTTGTTATCTCAGTGCCTGCAAAGCTTAGACAATACAAATAGTATACATTTCAATTTTACACCAAAATACTTACTGCAAACCTAATGGAAACAACTTAGATTAACTTCCCACATGATTCTGAGATGTCTGAAAGTTGTTTCATACCTGTGCACATCAAGAGAAAAAAGTTGGTATCTCAGTGCATGCAATGCTTTTACAATACAAATAGTATATATTTCAATTTTACACCAAAGCACTTACTGCAAACCTAATGGAAACACTTTCGGTTAACTTCCGACATGATTCTGAGATGTCTGAAAGTTGTTTCATACCTGTGCACATAAAGACAAAAAAGTTGATTTTACAGTGAATAGAATGCTTTGACATAAAAGTAGTATACATTTCAATTTTACAACAAAATACTTACTGCAAACCTAATGGAAACACCTTAGGTTAACTTTCCACATGATTATGAGTAGTTTGAAAGTTGTTTCATGCCTCAGTTCATCAAGACAAAAAAGTTACTTTCTCAGTACTACTATGCTCTGACATTAAGGTAGTATACAACTCAATTTTACACCAAAGTACTTACTGCTAACTAATGGAAACACCTTAGGTTAACTTCCCACATGATTATGAGTAGTTTGAAAGTTGTTTCATGGCTGTACACATCAACACAAAAAAGTTGTTATCTCAGTGCATGCAATGCTTAGACAATACAAATAGTATACATTTCAATTTTACACCAAAGTACTTACTGCAAACCTAATGGAAACAACTCAGATTAACTTCCCACATGATTCTGAGATGTCTGAAAGTTGTTTCATACCTGTGCACATCAAGACAAAAAAGTTGTTTTCTCAGTGCCTGCAATGCTTTTACAAAACATATAGTATACATTTCAATTTTACACCAAAGCACTTACTGCAAACCTAATGGAAACACCTTAGGTTAACTTTCCACATGATTATGAGTAGTTTGAAAGTTGTTTCATGGCTGTACACATCAACACAAAAAAGTTGTTATCTCAGTGCATGCAATGCTTAGACAATACAAATAGTATACATCTCAATTTTACACCAAAGTACTTACTGCTAACTAATGGAAACACCTTAGGTTAACTTCCCACATGATTATGAGTAGTTTGAAAGTTGTTTCATGGCTGTACACATCAACACAAAAAAGTTGTTATCTCAGTGCATGCAATGCTTAGACAATACAAATAGTATACATTTCAATTTTACACCAAAGAACTTACTGCAAACCTAATGGAAACACTTTAGGTTAACTTCCCACATGATTCTGAGATGTCTGAAAGTTGTTTCATGCCTGTGCACATAAAGACAAAAAAGTTGATTTCACAGTGAATAGAATGCTTTGACATAAAAGTAGTATACATTTCAATTGTACTCAAAAGTCCTGACTGCAAACCTAAAGCAAACACATTTGGTTAACTTCCCAGATGAGTATGACTAGGTTTAAAGTTGTTTCATGCCTCAGTTCATCAAGACAAAAAAGTTACTTTCTCAGTACTTCTATGCTCTGACATTAAGGTAGTACACATCTGAATTGTACACCAAAGTACTTACTGCAAACTAATGGAAACACCTTAGGTTAACTTCCCACATGATTATTAGTATTTTGAAAGTTGTTTCATACCTGTGCACATCAAGACAAAAAAGTTGTTTTCTCAGTGCATGCAATGCTTTTACAATACAAAAAGTATACATTTCAATTTTACACCAAAGCACTAACTGCAAACCAAATGGAAACACCTTAGGTTAACTTCCCACATGATTCTGAGATGTCTGAAAGTTGCTTCATACCTGTACACATAAAGACAAAAAAGTTGATTTTACAGTGAATAGAATGCTTTGACATAAAAGTAGTATACATTTCAATTTTACAACAAAATACTTACTGCAAACCTAATGGAAACACCTTAGGTTAACTTTCCACATGATTATGAGTAGTTTGAAAGTTGTTTCATGGCTGTACACATCAACACAAAAAAGTTGTTATCTCAGTGCATGCAATGCTTAGACAATACAAATAGTATACATTTCAATTTTACACCAAAGCACTTACTGCAAACCTAATGGAAACACTTTAGGTTAACTTCCCACATGATTCTGAGATGTCTGAAAGTTGTTTCATGCCTGTGCACATAAAGACAAAAAAGTTGATTTCACAGTGAATAGAATGCTTTGACATAAAGGTAGCATACATTTGAATTGTACTCAAAAGTCCTGACTGCAAACCTAACGCAAACACATTTGCTTAACTTCCCACATGAGTATCAGTAGGTTTAAAGTTGTTTCATGGCTGTACACATCAACACAAAAAAGTTGTTATCTCAGTGCATGCAATGCTTAGACAATACAAATAGTATACATTTCAATTTTACACAAAAGCACTTACTGCAAACCTAATGGAAACACTTTAGGTTAACTTCCCACATGATTCTGAGATGTCTGACAGTTGTTTCATACCTGTGCACATAAAGACAAAAAAGTTGATTTCACAGTGAATAGAATGCTTTGACATAAAAGTAGTATACATTTCAATTGTGCTCAAAAGTCCTGACTGCAAACCTAATGCAAACACATTTGGTTAACTTCCCAGATGAGTATGACAAGGTTTAAAGCTGTTTCATGCCTCAGTTCATCAAGATAAAAAAGTTACTTTCTCAGTACTACTATGCTCTGACATTAAGGTAGTACACATCTGAATTTTACACCAAAGTACTTACTGCAAACTAATGGAAACACCTTAGGTTAACTTCCCACATGATTATGAGTAGTTTGAAAGTTGTTTCATGGCTGTACACATCAACACAAAAAAGTTGTTATCTCAGTGCCTGCAATGCTTAGACAATACAAATAGTATACATTTCAATTTTACACCAAAATACTTACTGCAAACCTAATGGAAACAACTTAGATTAACTTCCCACATGATTCTGAGATGTCTGAAAGTTGTTTCATACCTGTGCACATCAAGACAAAAAAGTTGGTATCTCAGTGCATGCAATGCTTTTACAATACAAATAGTATACATTTCAATTTTACACCAAAGCACTTACTGCAAACCTAATGGAAACACCTTAGGTTAACTTTCCACATGATTATGAGTAGTTTGAAAGTTGTTTCTTGGCTGTACACATCAACAGAAAAAAGTTGTTATCTCAGTGCATGCAATGCTTAGACAATACAAATAGTATACATTTCAATTTTACTCCAAAGCACTTACTGCAAACCTAATGGAAACACTTTAGGTTAACTTCCCACATGATTCAGAGATGTCTGAAAGTTGTTTCATACCTGTGCACATAAAGACAAAAAAGTTGATTTCACAGTGAATAGAATGCTTTGACATAAAAGTAGTATACATTTCAATTGTACTCAAAAGTCCTGACTGCAAACCTAATGCAAACACATTTGGTTAACTTCCCAGATGAGTATGACAAGGTTTAAAGTTGTTTCATGCCTCAGTTCATCAAGATAAAAAAGTTACTTTCTCAGTACTACTATGCTCTGAGATTAAGGTAGTACACATCTGAATTTTACACCAAAGTACTTACTGCAAACTAATGGAAACACCTTAGGTTAACTTCCCACATGATTATGAGTAGTTTGAAAGTTGTTTCATGGCTGTACACATCAACACAAAAAAGTTGTTATCTCAGTGCCTGCAAAGCTTAGACAATACAAATAGTATACATTTCAATTTTACACCAAAATACTTACTGCAAACCTAATGGAAACAACTTAGATTAACTTCCCACATGATTCTGAGATGTCTGAAAGTTGTTTCATACCTGTGCACATCAAGACAAAAAAGTTGGTATCTCAGTGCATGCAATGCTTTTACAATACAAATAGTATATATTTCAATTTTACACCAAAGCACTTACTGCAAACCTAATGGAAACACTTTCGGTTAACTTCCGACATGATTCTGAGATGTCTGAAAGTTGTTTCATACCTGTGCACATAAAGACAAAAAAGTTGATTTTACAGTGAATAGAATGCTTTGACATAAAAGTAGTATACATTTCAATTTTACAACAAAATACTTACTGCAAACCTAATGGAAACACCTTAGGTTAACTTTCCACATGATTATGAGTAGTTTGAAAGTTGTTTCATGGCTGTACACATCAACACAAAAAAGTTGTTATCTCAGTGCATGCAATGCTTAGACAAGACAAATGGTATACATTTCAATTTTACACCAAAGCACTTACTGCAATCCTAATGGAAACACTTTAGGTTAACTTCCCACATGATTCTGAGATGTCTGAAAGTTGTTTCATACCTGTGCACATAAAGACAAAAAAGTTGATTTCACAGTGAATAGAATGCTTTGACATAAAAGTAGTATACATTTCAATTGTACTCAAACGTCCTGACTGGAAACCTAATGCAAACACATTTGGTTAACTTCCCAGATGAGTATGACTAGGTTTAAAGTTGTTTCATGCCTCAGTTCATCAAGACAAAAAAGTTACTTTCTCAGTACTACTATGCTCTGACATTAAGGTAGTATACAACTCAATTTTACACCAAAGTACTTACTGCTAACTAATGGAAACACCTTAGGTTAACTTCCCACATGATTATGAGTAGTTTGAAAGTTGTTTCATGGCTGTACACATCAACACAAAAAAGTTGTTATCTCAGTGCATGCAATGCTTAGACAATACAAATAGTATACATTTCAATTTTACACCAAAGTACTTACTGCAAACCTAATGGAAACAACTCAGATTAACTTCCCACATGATTCTGAGATGTCTGAAAGTTGTTTCATACCTGTGCACATCAAGACAAAAAAGTTGTTTTCTCAGTGCCTGCAATGCTTTTACAAAACATATAGTATACATTTCAATTTTACACCAAAGCACTTACTGCAAACCTAATGGAAACACCTTAGGTTAACTTTCCACATGATTATGAGTAGTTTGAAAGTTGTTTCATGGCTGTACACATCAACACAAAAAAGTTGTTATCTCAGTGCATGCAATGCTTAGACAATACAAATAGTATACATCTCAATTTTACACCAAAGTACTTACTGCTAACTAATGGAAACACCTTAGGTTAACTTCCCACATGATTATGAGTAGTTTGAAAGTTGTTTCATGGCTGTACACATCAACACAAAAAAGTTGTTATCTCAGTGCATGCAATGCTTAGACAATACAAATAGTATACATTTCAATTTTACACCAAAGAACTTACTGCAAACCTAATGGAAACACTTTAGGTTAACTTCCCACATGATTCTGAGATGTCTGAAAGTTGTTTCATGCCTGTGCACATAAAGACAAAAAAGTTGATTTCACAGTGAATAGAATGCTTTGACATAAAAGTAGTATACATTTCAATTGTACTCAAAAGTCCTGACTGCAAACCTAAAGCAAACACATTTGGTTAACTTCCCAGATGAGTATGACTAGGTTTAAAGTTGTTTCATGCCTCAGTTCATCAAGACAAAAAAGTTACTTTCTCAGTACTTCTATGCTCTGACATTAAGGTAGTACACATCTGAATTGTACACCAAAGTACTTACTGCAAACTAATGGAAACACCTTAGGTTAACTTCCCACATGATTCTGAGATGTCTGAAAGTTGCTTCATACCTGTACACATAAAGACAAAAAAGTTGATTTTACAGTGAATAGAATGCTTTGACATAAAAGTAGTATACATTTCAATTTTACAACAAAATACTTACTGCAAACCTAATGGAAACACCTTAGGTTAACTTTCCACATGATTATGAGTAGTTTGAAAGTTGTTTCATGGCTGTACACATCAACACAAAAAAGTTGTTATCTCAGTGCATGCAATGCTTAGACAAGACAAATAGTATACATTTCAATTTTACACCAAAGCATTTACTGCAATCCTAATGGAAACAACTCAGATTAACTTCCCACATGATTCTGAGATGTCTGAAAGTTGTTTCATACCTGTGCACATCAAGAGAAAAAAGTTGTTTTTTCAGTGCATGCAATGCTTTTACAAAACATATAGTATACATTTCAATTTTACACCAAAGCACTTACTGCAAACCTAATGGAAACACCTTAGGTTAACTTTCCACATGATTATCAGTAGTTTGAAAGTTGTTTCATGGCTGTACACATCAACACAAAAAAGTTGTTATCTCAGTGCATGCAATGCTTAGACAATACAAATAGTATACATTTCAATTTTACACCAAAGCACTTACTGCAAACCTAATGGAAACACTTTACGTTAACTTCCCACATGATTCTGAGATGTCTGAAAGTTGTTTCATACCTGTGCACATAAAGACAAAAAAGTTGATTTCACAGTCAATAGAATGCTTTGACATAAAAGTAGTATACATTTCAATTGTACTCAAAAGTCCTGACTGCAAACCTAATGCAAACACATTTGGTTAACTTCCCAGATGAGTATGACTAGGTTTAAAGTTGTTTCATGCCTCAGTTCATCAAGACAAAAAAGTTACTTTCTCAGTACTTCTATGCTCTGACATTAAGGTAGTACACATCTGAATTGTACACCAAAGTACTTACTGCAAACTAATGGAAACACCTTAGGTTAACTTCCCACATGATTATGAGTATTTTGAAAGTTGTTTCATACCTGTGCACATCAAGACAAAAAAGTTGTTTTCTCAGTGCATGCAATGCTTTTACAATACAAATAGTGTACATTTCAATTTTACACCAAAGCACTTACTGCAAACCAAATGGAAACACCTTAGGTTAACTTCCCACATGATTCTGAGATGTCTGAAAGTTGCTTCATACCTGTGCACATAAAGACAAAAAAGTTGATTTTACAGTGAATAGAATGCTTTGACATAAAAGTAGTATACATTTCAATTTTACAACAAAATACTTACTGCAAACCTAATGGAAACACCTTAGGTTAACTTTCCACATGATTATGAGTAGTTTGAAAGTTGTTTCATGGCTGTACACATCATCACAAAAAAGTTGTTATCTCAGTGCATGCAATGCTTAGACAAGACAAATAGTATACATTTCAATTTTACACCAAAGCACTTACTGCAATCCTAATGGAAACACTTTAGGTTAACTTCCCACATGATTCTGAGATGTCTGAAAGTTGTTTCATACCTGTGCACATAAAGACAAAAAAGTTGATTTCACAGTGAATAGAATGCTTTGACATAAAAGTAGTATACATTTCAATTGTACTCAAACGTCCTGACTGCAAACCTAATGCAAACACATTTGGTTAACTTCCCAGATGAGTATGACTAGGTTTAAAGTTGTTTCATGCCTCAGTTCATCAAGACAAAAAAGTTACTTTCTCAGTACTACTATGCTCTGACATTAAGGTAGTATACAACTCAATTTTACACCAAAGTACTTACTGCTAACTAATGGAAACACCTTAGGTTAACTTCCCACATGATTATGAGTAGTTTGAAAGTTGTTTCATGGCTGTACACATCAACACAAAAAAGTTGTTATCTCAGTGCATGCAATGCTTAGACAATACAAATAGTATACATTTCAATTTTACACCAAAGTACTTACTGCAAACCTAATGGAAACAACTCAGATTAACTTCCCACATGATTCTGAGATGTCTGAAAGTTGTTTCATACCTGTGCACATCAAGACAAAAAAGTTGTTTTCTCAGTGCATGCAATGCTTTTACAAAACATATAGTATACATTTCAATTTTACACCAAAGCACTTACTGCAAACTAATGGAAACAACTTAGGTTAACTTCCCACATGATTATGAGTATTTTGAAAGTTGTTTCATACCTGTGCACATCAAGACAAAAAAGTTGTTTTCTCAGTGCATGCAATGCTTTTACAATACAAATAGTATACATTTCAATTTTACACCAAAGCACTTACTGCAAACCAAATGGAAACACCTTAGGTTAACTTCCCACATGATTCTGAGATGTCTGAAAGTTGCTTCATACCTGTGCACATAAAGACAAAAAACTTGATTTTACAGTGAATAGAATGCTTTGACATAAAAGTAGTATACATTTCAATTTTACAACAAAATACTTACAGCAAACCTAATGGAAACACCTATTGTTAACTTTCCACATGATTATGAGTAGTTTGAAAGTTGTTTCATGGCTGTACACATCAACACAAAAAAGTTGTTATCTCAGTGCATGCAATGCTTAGACAAGACAAATAGTATACATTTCAATTTTACACCAAAGCACTTACTGCAATCCTAATGGAAACACTTTAGGTTAACTTCCCACATGATTCTGAGATGTCTGAAGGTTGTTTCATACCTGTCCACATAAAGACAAAAAAGTTGATTTCACAGTGAATAGAATGCTTTGACATAAAAGTAGTATACATTTCAATTGTACTCAAACGTCCTGACTGGAAACCTAATGCAAACACATTTGGTTAACTTCCCAGATGAGTATGACTAGGTTTAAAGTTGTTTCATGCCTCAGTTCATCAAGACAAAAAAGTTACTTTCTCAGTACTACTATGCTCTGACATTAAGGTAGTATACAACTCAATTTTACACCAAAGTACTTACTGCTAACTAATGGAAACACCTTAGGTTAACTTCCCACATGATTATGAGTAGTTTGAAAGTTGTTTCATGGCTGTACACATCAACACAAAAAAGTTGTTATCTCAGTGCATGCAATGCTTAGACAATACAAATAGTATACATTTCAATTTTACACCAAAGTACTTACTGCAAACCTAATGGAAACAACTCAGATTAACTTCCCACATGATTCTGAGATGTCTGAAAGTTGTTTCATACCTGTGCAGATCAAGACAAAAAAGTTGTTTTCTCAGTGCCTGCAATGCTTTTACAAAACATATAGTATACATTTCAATTTTACACCAAAGCACTTACTGCAAACCTAATAGAAACACCTTAGGTTAACTTTCCACATGATTATGAGTAGTTTGAAAGTTGTTTCATGGCTGTACACATCAACACAAAAAAGTTGTTATCTCAGTGCATGCAATGCTTAGACAATACAAATAGTATACATCTCAATTTTACACCAAAGTACTTACTGCTAACTAATGGAAACACCTTAGGTTAACTTCCCACATGATTATGAGTAGTTTGAAAGTTGTTTCATGGCTGTACACATCAACACAAAAAAGTTGTTATCTCAGTGCATGCAATGCTTAGACAATACAAATAGTATACATTTCAATTTTACACCAAAGCACTTACTGCAAACCTAATGGAAACACTTTAGGTTAACTTCCCACATGATTCTGAGATGTCTGAAAGTTGTTTCATGCCTGTGCACATAAAGACAAAAAAGTTGATTTCACAGTGAATAGAATGCTTTGACATAAAGGTAGCATACATTTGAATTGTACTCAAAAGTCCTGACTGCAAACCTAACGCAAACACATTTGGTTAACTTCCCACATGAGTATCAGTAGGTTTAAAGTTGTTTCATGGCTGTACACATCAACACAAAAAAGTTGTTATCTCAGTGCATGCAATGCTTAGACAATACAAATAGTATACATTTCAATTTTACACAAAAGCACTTACTGCAAACCTAATGGAAACACTTTAGGTTAACTTCCCACATGATTCTGAGATGTCTGACAGTTGTTTCATACCTGTGCACATAAAGACAAAAAAGTTGATTTCACAGTGAATAGAATGCTTTGACATAAAAGTAGTATACATTTCAATTGTGCTCAAAAGTCCTGACTGCAAACCTAATGCAAACACATTTGGTTAACTTCCCAGATGAGTATGACAAGGTTTAAAGCTGTTTCATGCCTCAGTTCATCAAGATAAAAAAGTTACTTTCTCAGTACTACTATGCTCTGACATTAAGGTAGTACACATCTGAATTTTACACCAAAGTACTTACTGCAAACTAATGGAAACACCTTAGGTTAACTTCCCACATGATTATGAGTAGTTTGAAAGTTGTTTCATGGCTGTACACATCAACACAAAAAAGTTGTTATCTCAGTGCCTGCAATGCTTAGACAATACAAATAGTATACATTTCAATTTTACACCAAAATACTTACTGCAAACCTAATGGAAACAACTTAGATTAACTTCCCACATGATTCTGAGACGTCTGAAAGTTGTTTCATACCTGTGCACATCAAGACAAAAAAGTTGGTATCTCAGTGCATGCAATGCTTTTACAATACAAATAGTATACATTTCAATTTTGCACCAAAGCACTTACTGCAAACCTAATGGAAACACCTTAGGTTAACTTTCCACATGATTATGAGTAGTTTGAAAGTTGTTTCTTGGCTGTACACATCAACAGAAAAAAGTTGTTATCTCAGTGCATGCAATGCTTAGACAATACAAATAGTATACATTTCAATTTTACACAAAAGCACTTACTGCAAACCTAATGGAAACACTTTAGGTTAACTTCCCACATGATTCTGAGATGTCTGACAGTTGTTTCATACCTGTGCACATAAAGACAAAAAAGTTGATTTCACAGTGAATAGAATGCTTTGACATAAAAGTAGTATACATTTCAATTGTGCTCAAAAGTCCTGACTGCAAACCTAATGCAAACACATTTGGTTAACTTCCCAGATGAGTATGACAAGGTTTAAAGCTGTTTCATGCCTCAGTTCATCAAGATAAAAAAGTTACTTTCTCAGTACTACTATGCTCTGACATTAAGGTAGTACACATCTGAATTTTACACCAAAGTACTTACTGCAAACTAATGGAAACACCTTAGGTTAACTTCCCACATGATTATGAGTAGTTTGAAAGTTGTTTCATGGCTGTACACATCAACACAAAAAAGTTGTTATCTCAGTGCCTGCAATGCTTAGACAATACAAATAGTATACATTTCAATTTTACACCAAAATACTTACTGCAAACCTAATGGAAACAACTTAGATTAACTTCCCACATGATTCTGAGATGTCTGAAAGTTGTTTCATACCTGTGCACATCAAGACAAAAAAGTTGGTATCTCAGTGCATGCAATGCTTTTACAATACAAATAGTATACATTTCAATTTTACACCAAAGCACTTACTGCAAACCTAATGGAAACACCTTAGGTTAACTTTCCACATGATTATGAGTAGTTTGAAAGTTGTTTCTTGGCTGTACACATCAACAGAAAAAAGTTGTTATCTCAGTGCATGCAATGCTTAGACAATACAAATAGTATACATTTCAATTTTACTCCAAAGCACTTACTGCAAACCTAATGGAAACACTTTAGGTTAACTTCCCACATGATTCAGAGATGTCTGAAAGTTGTTTCATACCTGTGCACATAAAGACAAAAAAGTTGATTTCACAGTGAATAGAATGCTTTGACATAAAAGTAGTATACATTTCAATTGTACTCAAAAGTCCTGACTGCAAACCTAATGCAAACACATTTGGTTAACTTCCCAGATGAGTATGACAAGGTTTAAAGTTGTTTCATGCCTCAGTTCATCAAGATAAAAAAGTTACTTTCTCAGTACTACTATGCTCTGAGATTAAGGTAGTACACATCTGAATTTTACACCAAAGTACTTACTGCAAACTAATGGAAACACCTTAGGTTAACTTCCCACATGATTATGAGTAGTTTGAAAGTTGTTTCATGGCTGTACACATCAACACAAAAAAGTTGTTATCTCAGTGCCTGCAAAGCTTAGACAATACAAATAGTATACATTTCAATTTTACACCAAAATACTTACTGCAAACCTAATGGAAACAACTTAGATTAACTTCCCACATGATTCTGAGATGTCTGAAAGTTGTTTCATACCTGTGCACATCAAGACAAAAAAGTTGGTATCTCAGTGCATGCAATGCTTTTACAATACAAATAGTATATATTTCAATTTTACACCAAAGCACTTACTGCAAACCTAATGGAAACACTTTCGGTTAACTTCCGACATGATTCTGAGATGTCTGAAAGTTGTTTCATACCTGTGCACATAAAGACAAAAAAGTTGATTTTACAGTGAATAGAATGCTTTGACATAAAAGTAGTATACATTTCAATTTTACAACAAAATACTTACTGCAAACCTAATGGAAACACCTTAGGTTAACTTTCCACATGATTATGAGTAGTTTGAAAGTTGTTTCATGGCTGTACACATCAACACAAAAAAGTTGTTATCTCAGTGCATGCAATGCTTAGACAAGACAAATGGTATACATTTCAATTTTACACCAAAGCACTTACTGCAATCCTAATGGAAACACTTTAGGTTAACTTCCCACATGATTCTGAGATGTCTGAAAGTTGTTTCATACCTGTGCACATAAAGACAAAAAAGTTGATTTCACAGTGAATAGAATGCTTTGACATAAAAGTAGTATACATTTCAATTGTACTCAAACGTCCTGACTGGAAACCTAATGCAAACACATTTGGTTAACTTCCCAGATGAGTATGACTAGGTTTAAAGTTGTTTCATGCCTCAGTTCATCAAGACAAAAAAGTTACTTTCTCAGTACTACTATGCTCTGACATTAAGGTAGTATACAACTCAATTTTACACCAAAGTACTTACTGCTAACTAATGGAAACACCTTAGGTTAACTTCCCACATGATTATGAGTAGTTTGAAAGTTGTTTCATGGCTGTACACATCAACACAAAAAAAGTTGTTATCTCAGTGCATGCAATGCTTAGACAATACAAATAGTATACATTTCAATTTTACACCAAAGTACTTACTGCAAACCCTAATGGAAACAACTCAGATTAACTTCCCACATGATTCTGAGATGTCTGAAAGTTGTTTCATACCTGTGCACATCAAGACAAAAAAGTTGTTTTCTCAGTGCCTGCAATGCTTTTACAAAACATATAGTATACATTTCAATTTTACACCAAAGCACTTACTGCAAACTAATGGAAACACCTTAGGTTAACTTTCCACATGATTATGAGTAGTTTGAAAGTTGTTTCATGGCTGTACACATCACACAAAAAAGTTGTTATCTCAGTGCATGCAATGCTTAGACAATACAAATAGTATACATCTCAATTTTACACCAAAGTACTTACTGCTAACTAATGGAAACACCTTAGGTTAACTTCCCACATGATTATGAGTAGTTTGAAAGTTGTTTCATGGCTGTACACATCACACAAAAAAGTTGTTATCTCAGTGCATGCAATGCTTAGACAATACAAATAGTATACATTTCAATTTTACACAAAGAACTTACTGCAAACCTAATGGAAACACTTTAGGTTAACTTCCCACATGATTCTGAGATGTCTGAAAGTTGTTTCATGCCTGTGCACATAAAGACAAAAAAGTTGATTTCACAGTGAATAGAATGCTTTGACATAAAAGTAGTATACATTTCAATTGTACTCAAAAGTCCTGACTGCAAACCTAAAGCAAACACATTTGGTTAACTTCCCAGATGAGTATGACTAGGTTTAAAGTTGTTTCATGCCTCAGTTCATCAAGACAAAAAAGTTACTTTCTCAGTACTTCTATGCTCTGACATTAAGGTAGTACACATCTGAATTGTACACCAAAGTACTTACTGCAAACTAATGGAAAACACCTTAGGTTAACTTCCCACATGATTCTGAGATGTCTGAAAGTTGCTTCATACCTGTACACATAAAGACAAAAAAGTTGATTTTACAGTGAATAGAATGCTTTGACATAAAAGTAGTAACATTTCAATTTTACAACAAAATACTTACTGCAAACCTAATGGAAACACCTTAGGTTAACTTTCCACATGATTATGAGTAGTTTGAAAGTTGTTTCATGGCTGTACACATCAACACAAAAAAGTTGTTATCTCAGTGCATGCAATGCTTAGACAAGACAAATAGTATACATTTCAATTTTACACCAAAGCATTTACTGCAATCCTAATGGAAACAACTCAGATTAACTTCCCACATGATTCTGAGATGTCTGAAAGTTGTTTCATACCTGTGCACATCAAGAGAAAAAAGTTGTTTTTTCAGTGCATGCAATGCTTTTACAAAACATATAGTATACATTTCAATTTTACACCAAAGCACTTACTGCAAACCTAATGGAAACACCTTAGGTTAACTTTCCACATGATTATCAGTAGTTTGAAAGTTGTTTCATGGCTGTACACATCAACACAAAAAAGTTGTTATCTCAGTGCATGCAATGCTTAGACAATACAAATAGTATACATTTCAATTTTACACCAAAGCACTTACTGCAAACCTAATGGAAACACTTTACGTTAACTTCCCACATGATTCTGAGATGTCTGAAAGTTGTTTCATACCTGTGCACATAAAGACAAAAAAGTTGATTTCACAGTCAATAGAATGCTTTGACATAAAAGTAGTATACATTTCAATTGTACTCAAAAGTCCTGACTGCAAACCTAATGCAAACACATTTGGTTAACTTCCCAGATGAGTATGACTAGGTTTAAAGTTGTTTCATGCCTCAGTTCATCAAGACAAAAAAGTTACTTTCTCAGTACTTCTATGCTCTGACATTAAGTAGTACACATCTGAATTGTACACCAAAGTACTTACTGCAAACTAATGGAAACACCTTAGGTTAACTTCCCACATGATTATGAGTATTTTGAAAGTTGTTTCATACCTGTGCACATCAAGACAAAAAAGTTGTTTTCTCAGTGCATGCAATGCTTTTACAATACAAATAGTGTACATTTCAATTTTACACCAAAGCACTTACTGCAAACCAAATGGAAACACCTTAGGTTAACTTCCACATGATTCTGAGATGTCTGAAAGTTGCTTCATACCTGTGCACATAAAGACAAAAAAGTTGATTTTACAGTGAATAGAATGCTTTGACATAAATTAGTATACATTTCAATTTACAACAAAATACTTACTGCAAACCTAATGGAAACACCTTAGTTAACTTTCCACATGATTATGAGTAGTTTGAAAGTTGTTTCATGGCTGTACACATCATCACAAAAAAGTTGTTATCTCAGTGCATGCAATGCTTAGACAAGACAAATAGTATACATTTCAATTTTACACCAAAGCACTTACTGCAATCCTAATGGAAACACTTTAGGTTAACTTCCCACATGATTCTGAGATGTCTGAAAGTTGTTTCATACCTGTGCACATAAAGACAAAAAAGTTGATTTCACAGTGAATAGAATGCTTTGACATAAAAGTAGTATACATTTCAATTGTACTCAAACGTCCTGACTGCAAACCTAATGCAAACACATTTGGTTAACTTCCCAGATGAGTATGACTAGGTTTAAAGTTGTTTCATGCCTCAGTTCATCAAGACAAAAAAGTTACTTTCTCAGTACTACTATGCTCTGACATTAAGGTAGTATACAACTCAATTTTACACCAAAGTACTTACTGCTAACTAATGGAAACACCTTAGGTTAACTTCCCACATGATTATGAGTAGTTTGAAAGTTGTTTCATGGCTGTACACATCAACACAAAAAAGTTGTTATCTCAGTGCATGCAATGCTTAGACAATACAAATAGTATACATTTCAATTTACACCAAAGTACTTACTGCAAACCTAATGGAAACAACTCAGATTAACTTCCCACATGATCTGAGATGTCTGAAAGTTGTTTCATACCTGTGCACATCAAGACAAAAAAGTTGTTTTCTCAGTGCATGCAATGCTTTTACAAAACATATAGTATACATTTCAATTTTACACCAAAGCACTTACTGCAAACTAATGGAAACAACTTAGGTTAACTTCCCACATGATTATGAGTATTTTGAAAGTTGTTTCATACCTGTGCACATCAAGACAAAAAAGTTGTTTTCTCAGTGCATGCAATGCTTTTACAATACAAATAGTATACATTTCAATTTTACACAAAGCACTTACTGCAAACCAAATGGAAACACCTTAGGTTAACTTCCACATGATTCTGAGATGTCTGAAAGTTGCTTCATACCTGTGCACATAAAGACAAAAAACTTGATTTTACAGTGAATAGAATGCTTTGACATAAAAGTAGTATACATTTCCAATTTTACAACAAAATACTTACAGCAAACCTAATGGAAACACCTATTGTTAACTTTCCACATGATTATGAGTAGTTTGAAAGTTGTTTCATGGCTGTACACATCAACACAAAAAAGTTGTTATCTCAGTGCATGCAATGCTTAGACAAGACAAATAGTATACATTTCAATTTTACACCAAAGCACTTACTGCAATCCTAATGGAAACACTTTAGGTTAACTTCCCACATGATTCTGAGATGTCTGAAGGTTGTTTCATACCTGTCCACATAAAGACAAAAAGTTGATTTCACAGTGAATAGAATGCTTTGACATAAAAGTAGTATACATTTCAATTGTACTCAAACGTCCTGACTGGAAACCTAATGCAAACACATTTGGTTAACTTCCCAGATGAGTATGACTAGGTTTAAAGTTGTTTCATGCCTCAGTTCATCAAGACAAAAAAGTTACTTTCTCAGTACTACTAATGCTCTGACATTAAGGTAGTATACAACTCAATTTTACACCAAAGTACTTACTGCTAACTAATGGAAACACCTTAGGTTAACTTCCCACATGATTATGAGTAGTTTGAAAGTTGTTTCATGGCTGTACACATCAACACAAAAAAGTTGTTATCTCAGTGCATGCAATGCTTAGACAATACAAATAGTATACATTTCAATTTTACACCAAAGTACTTACTGCAAACCTAATGGAAACAACTCAGATTAACTCCCACATGATTCTGAGATGTCTGAAAGTTGTTTCATACCTGTGCAGATCAAGACAAAAAAGTTGTTTTCTCAGTGCCTGCAATGCTTTTACAAAACATATAGTATACATTTCAATTTTACACCAAAGCACTTACTGCAAACCTAATGGAAACACCTTAGGTTAACTTTCCACATGATTATGAGTAGTTTGAAAGTTGTTTCATGGCTGTACACATCAACACAAAAAAGTTGTTATCTCAGTGCATGCAATGCTTAGACAATACAAATAGTATACATCTCAATTTTACACCAAAGTACTTACTGCTAACTAATGGAAACACCTTAGGTTAACTTCCA